>NW_028259192.1:4850984-5154015 GCF_977971745.1 Zootermopsis nevadensis | reverse complement strand
GACTTAAATTGGATGAAATGAGTTCCAGAGTAGCAGGGCGTGTAAAAATGGTTTGTGGGGGGTGGGATTGCGTGTAACGAAAATGGAAGAACTTTGGAGGATCCGATTGTGACAGCTAAAGTGTTCTTTTGCATTTAATTTTTCCTTGGATTATTTAGCGACACTTCTTTAACTGGAAGGGTATTGTGGCGGTTACGTTAGAAACTCACCATGCTGCAAACAGCAAAATGTTACGAATTTGTTAAAATAATTAGTCACTTTTTATATTCAAGTTTGTCTGCAGGCGTCTCATAAATACTTTCGCTGGCCTCCTGTACTAACCGGTGCTTCGAAGAGACCAGAGAATCGCTCTTCTTGAGTCTTGCCCTTCTTGGGCCTCAAGAGGATGAATATGGTCCTGACGCCAGGACAGGAGCGTAGAAGCTTCTCTAGCAGCGCATTGCCCAGGAATCCCGTGCCCCCCGTCACGAAGACGACAGCGCCGTGGAACAGCTGCTGCACTGCAGTCTCGCCTTCGCATTCCATTACGATCTGAAAACATGCACGTCTTAATTGTAAGTGCAAACGGTAAACAAATTTGCTCGCGGGGAAAGGATGACTTCAGTCTCACGGCCTGATTGCTCAATAAAGACAGAAATCTTCATACTCATCGCCCTGATGACGGAGGCAGTATGACCTCTGAAACGTTGGTTAACATCGACCAGACTACATAGCGCAACAACCCAGAAGACACAAATCTTCATACACATCGCCCTGATGACGGAGGCAGTATTACCTCTGAAACGTTGGTTAACATCGACCAGACTACACAGCGCAACAACCCAGAAGACACAAATCTTCATACTCATCACCCTGATGACGGAGGCAGTATGACCTCTGAAACGTTGGTAAACATCGACCAGACTACACAGCGCAGCAACCCAGAAGACAGAAATCTTCATACTCTGATGACGGAGGCAGTATGACCTCTGAAACGTTGGTAAACATCGACCAGACTACACAGCGCAACAACCCAGAAGACAGAAATCTTTATACTCATCGCCCTGATGACGGAGGCCGTATGACCTCTGACACGTTTGTAAACATCGACCAGACTACACAGCGCAACAACCCAGAAGACAGAAATCTTCATACTCATCACCCTGATGACGGAGGCAGTATGACCTCTGAAACGTTGGTAAACATCGACCAGACTACACAGCGCAACAACCCAGAAGACAGAAATCTTCATACTCATCACCCTGATGACGGAGGCCGTATGACCTCTGAAACGTTGGTAAACATCTACCAGACTACACAGCGCAACAACCCAGAAGACAGAAATCTTCATACTCATCGGCCTGATGACGGAGGCAGTATGACCTCTGAAACGTTGGTTAACATCGATCAGACTACACAGCGCAACAACCCAGAAGACAGAAATCTTCATACTCATCGCCCTGATGACGGAGGCAGTATGACCTCTGAAACGTTGGTAAACATCTACCAGACTACACAGCGCAACAACCCAGAAGACAGAAATCTTCATACTCATCGGCCTGATGACGGAGGCAGTATGACCTCTGAAACGTTGGTAAACATCTACCAGACTACACAGCGCAACAACCCAGAAGACAGAAATCTTCATACTCATCGCCCTGATGACGGAGGCAGTATGACCTCTGAAACGTTTTTTAACATCGATCAGACTACACAGCGCAACAACCCAGAAGACAGAAATCTTCATACTCATCGCCCTTATGATGGAGGCAGTATGACCTCTGAAACGTTGGTTAACATCGATCAGACTACACAGCGCAACAACCCAGAAGACAGAAATCTTCATACTCATCGCCCTGATGATGGAGGCAGTATGACCTCCGAAACGTTGGTAAACATCTACCAGACTACAGAGCGCAACAACCCAGAAG
Organism: Zootermopsis nevadensis; assembly: GCF_977971745.1. Classification (NCBI taxonomy): domain Eukaryota; kingdom Metazoa; phylum Arthropoda; class Insecta; order Blattodea; family Termopsidae; genus Zootermopsis; species Zootermopsis nevadensis. Next base: position 5,152,105 of record NW_028259192.1, on the reverse strand, counting down.
ACAGAAATCTTCATACTCACCGCCCTGATTACGGAGGCCGTATGACCTCTGAAACGTTGGTTAACATCGACCAGACTACACAGCGCAACAACCCAGAAGACAGAAATCTTCATACTCATCGCCCTGATTACGGAGGCCGTATGACCTCTGAAACGTTGGTTAACATCGACCAGACTACACAGCGCAACAACCCAGAAGACACAAATCTTCATACTCATCGCCCTGATGACGGAGGCAGTATGACCTCTGAAACGCTGGTTAACATCGACCAGACTACACAGCGCAACAACCCAGAAGACAGAAATCTTCATACTCATCGCCCTGATTACGGAGGCCGTATGACCTCTGAAACGTTGGTTAACATTGATCAGACTACACAGCGCAACAACCCAGAAGACAGAAATCTTCATACTCGCCGCTGTGAAAACCTCAAATCATACGACGTCATATTTGTCATTGGTTTTAAGTGGGTATAGTGTCTGTCGCTTCTGTGCCTGGGTGATGGTATCATGATGTGGGATTCCTCGTGATTGCCCGTTTACGTGAGGAATTCTGCGCTCAGACATTTATGCGCGCACAGAATTGGAATGAATCAACTGGCAGACATGGACAGCTTTTTATTCTTTTATTTCTTGCGCATTGTGCTAAGAATGATTGCTGCGTGCCCAAGGCGGTGAGGTGTAATCGTGGAAAGAGGTAGTTCAGTCCGTACCTCAAAGAAAACACTTCCCCGTTACAGAGTTGAATTGGATAACTATGTTTGAGGAAACAACTCCTGGTTACTTTGACAATCAAACAAGACCAGTAATAAACTCCGTGGGTAATATGCGAAGTTATTTAATGTTAAAACAAGGTTCATGTAGTTACCACTGATATTTAAAAGGCTGTACGAGGAGGATTACATTTAATGGCACAGTAAGGTTTCAATTTGCCGACCTAAACGGGACCGAAGGACAGTCGGTTTTCGAAAATGTCGAATGAAGTCTGATAACATACCGCTGAAATAATCGTACTTTGCTATGCTCTAATGTAATCGTTGTTATTATTTTTTATTTGTAGTGTTCTGTCTGACGACAGGTCCATATGAACAGGATCCTTCCATCCTTTTCTCGGACTGGGACCTGTTCATATACGTTCTTGGCAGAGATGATCAGAAGTGGTTTGCCATTGCCTTCTTCTGTGTGTGAGTGGAGTAATTGTTGGGATGCCACGGAGAAACCGGGGAAGCCCCCGGAGGAAAACTCCGCGATGCCTAGACCACGGCCTTGCCCAACACAAGTTATAAATTTGAGCACCACCGGGAATTGAACCGGGACCCCAGGCTTACAAGGCTAGTGTTCTGACCGCTAGACCACAGTGGCGGTAAGGTAGTCGTTGTACATTAACAAAAAAAAAAAAAAAAAATTAAGCTAGTAGGAGAATAGCAAAGTACGGTTATTTCAGGGGTATGTTATCAGACTTCCCTACCTTAAATGGCCTCGACTGACTCAGGATAACTTCGGAGGACATGGATTCCTGTTCTCTCTGAGTCCCTCTATACGCTCCTTCAGTTTGGCCCTAACTTTTTGAATCACCCTGTATACTTAAAGATCTTGCTAAACAAAACCAGACCATTGATAATTCATAAGAATGTCCAAGTTGTTAGTAATAATGGGTATCGTCTCATTCTGGAAGAAATGGTTTATGCAATGTCAATTTTATTTTCTAAAATTACCTCACCTTCTGTATGAGGTAATGAATAACACAAAAGATCAGAGGCCTCCGTTAAGAATCGAGCGTTAAGGTCATACCTTCAGGAAAGTGGAAACGTGATGATTCCACTTACGATGCACAATCCAAAGATCGGACGTTTCCAGACGTTTCCGACTACTCGATCAAGCCCAGTCCGTCTCCATGGTGAATGTGTGTGATACCTTCTGATCTGAATAATAACTCTGATTTTTAAAATACTAATAAAAATAACGACTTGTGTAACTGTTACCACATTTTCAAAACAATTTTCTTAGGGAAGTACTGAGAGCTGATTTACAAAGTCGAAATTCGTATGCAGAGTGAAGAAGAAAAACTGTCTATACGTGTTAATGGTATCACGTTCAAGTAAATATGCATTTACTGTATTCACGCTGGAATTGTTCAGGTAGACGATTTCCTCCCTTAACGTTGTAGCCACGTACCCATTCGTATAGCTTATTATCTTTCAGAGAGACTGAGACTTCTAAATTGTATTTTAAAATACTACACCTTTTTATCTGTTGTTTGCGTTCGCGTTCCAACTTGTTCGCGGTCAAGTTCCTGACTGCGGTAATTTCTCTTCACGCTTCATTAATAGCTTGTGTTTGAATTGTCAGTTTTATATTAATTTATAATTTTAATTAGCTGTTAATCAATATTCTTTTGTTGTTCTTTTTCAATGTAATGTCTTGATACAATCAAAAGGTAGGAAGTAATACATGTGCCAGTTTGTTCAGAGCAATTTCCATTGAATGGCAGGAAGATAATTTTAAGGAGTCTTATAATGTTGCTTAAGTATAGCAAGGGAATCGCAAGTGACGTATCACAGTGACCATGCGGTCTTGACTGCTCGAACAAAGGGATTGTGGGTTTGAATCCCACTCGAGACATTAATGTTTTCGTATTTTTCTGTGTTGCACTATCTCATGTATGTAGAGACGTAGTGGCGAATTTGAACTGCATTCCATCTTCGAGCAGTTTTTTTTATAGCTCCCTTGATCAGTGTATCAGCAGTAAATATTTTGTGGTCAGAGGGCTCTATAGACGAAACATTTTAGGTGACGTTTCGACTTGAAAAACCGGATCACTTCCTTGCCAGTCTAGGTTGATTCGTCTGTGGCGATTCGATTCCACGGAAGTTTCAGACAGAGCTGATGTGACAATTTATTTGGAAGCAGAATCGATAGTCAAAACGATTAAACGTTATACATTTGCGGACATGCTGATGCTGCCACCTTACAGCGTAGCTGAACGAGATGAAAAGGATTTTTTTCTGGGTAATACAAATAGATGAACACGTAAGGTTGCCTTAGTAACTGGTAAATAACTGAGAACAGTTTCTGTGTTTCAGATAACTTGAATAAATTGAAACAGGCCAAGACATACGAGGTGCGATGGGAAAGTTTCCAGACTGTGTCAATAGAGGGCGAACCGGATGTAGTACGAGCTTCTGCCGCTAGGGGGTGCGGCCTACATTCATAGTGAATCAGTGTGCCAGCCGGCATCATCGAATTAGCATTTGTTTCTTAGTTACGGGCGTTTTGGTAGTGCATTACACCGACCCTTCTGCGATTTCGGAATGGCGTGTGCATCAAATTTTGCCAAAGACTCGCCAAAACGGCTACGGAAACCTATGAATGCTAAAGCAAGCATTTGGGGAGTCCGCAATGGGTCGTGCACAAACTTTTGTGTGGCATTCACGTTTTAAAAATGGCCGAACCTCTGTCGATGATGACGAGCGTTCTGGACGACCATCTTCGAGCACAACGCCCGAAAATGTTACGAAGATTCGGCAGGCCATTCACGAAGATCGACGTCGTACCATCAACGACTTGTGCGACATTGTTGGGATAGGCTATGGGACCTGTGAGCTGATTCTAAAGGAAGAACTCCACATGCGACGCATCATGACAACGCGCCAGCGCACACCGCCCTCAAAGTTCGGCAGTTTTTGGCCTCAAACACCACGGCCGTCATCCCGCACCCTCCTTATTCGCCGTGTGACTTCTTCCTCTTCCCAAAGATGAAAATTCAGCTAAAGGGAAGGAGATTTGAGACGATAGAAGAGATTCAGGCAGAATCGCAGATGGTGCTTGACAGGCTGACAAAGGAAGATTTCGAGGGATGCTTCCAGGCTTGGCAGCGGCGCTGGGATCGTTGTGTTCACTCCCAGGGGAACTACTTCGAGGGTGATGGATGAATTTAATACCTGAGATAAGTGTACGGGTTTTTATAGGCGCAGTCTTGAAACTTTCCGATCGCACCTCGTATACACTGCACTGACCACCTGCCTAAAACATGTTGGTTTATGTTGGAAATTTTGTGTGGAAATTATTTCACATGGTGCTAATTAATAGTTGTGTATTAAAAGTGTCATTAGTCAAGAAGGATAACTAATCTTCTTTACAGCACATTTAGTTTTTGCATCATGAAGCGATTTCTGCGAAAACAGTAGGACATGATTTTAAAAAATGCTGTAGACCTTTGTTAATTAAAAGCAGGCCACTTCTCATAACGCGTATTTGCCAGAATGAAATGGATCAAAATATGCAGCCTCCACAGAGAGGTTAGATGGTTACCAAATTTATCGTTTTTGCGTGTGTATGTATGAATTGAAAGAAGAAGTTATTTATTCTTGGAATCAAGGATCTCGTGTGTCACTGGGTTATGCCACGTTATCTTAGTTGGTGGATAATTTTGTAATTTTACCCGAGTTTCATCGGTGAAACTTGACACATTTTGCCTTCCTTATATGAGACCATTTCTCTAAGAGGGAATTTGGGAAATGAATGTGGATTATGTTTACAAATGCCACTTTAACAAAATATTAAGAGGTTGTACTGCTTGTTTGTGAGCGTACAAAAATACTGGAAATAAATTTCAATGTCTGTCTCATCTTGTTAAGATCATAGTAGCTTGGGATAAATAATGCAATAGTAAGAAAATACGCACGTATTGTCCATGAACACCATCAATATCTCTGCACAAAAAAATTCTTCCAGTTGCACTATGGAAAATATTTAAGAGAATCCGTGAAGGTGTTGTTATTGATGCCTTCCTGCACGTCGTCGTAAATTCGGCTTACGAACATTCTGTACATCTGCTGAAAAGTTTTTGCTGATTAGTGACATGAAAATAGCCGAAATTTAATATCAGATACCAAGAGGAATCAGTGAACGATGCGCTGTGAAATTGAAGTGTTTTTGGAAGTGACTATTGACATGTTCTGCAAGAAAAGCTCTGATATTCTCATGCAGTTTTTAATATCTTCCACGCCCAATTTAGGATTATAGGCACTCGCGAACACACGTTAGAACAAGAAAATATTAAATGCCGCTGAAGAAGAATGTACTTCCCCACTGTTGATTGTCCTTTGTCGACGATTTGCAGATGTGCAAGCACCACCAGCGGCTTCTTCCTGATATTTTCATAAGTTAAAATCCATGCAATAGTATTTTAAAAAGGTTATGAGCTTTTTATTTATGGAGACATACATTACATTCTTATTCATTTTATAAAAATGTGCTACAAATAAACACTTCCTGTTGAGAATTGCATGTTGCCCGCATAAAGACCAAATTTTGCCGAAGTTGCCCGCACAACAAAGAAGGTTGGCCAGGCCTGCTATAATGCAGTTTGGAGTTCGCCTGACCTATATGAATATGAAAAGTTAATACGAACATATAACGCATTTTCCTGCAGTATTTATCTTTCTTCATAAGGTACAGTAACATTGTCTGTAGTTGCGTCATCGTCAATTGTCGTATTTAAAAATGGCGATGTTTCAAGTTCTTCACTATATACCGCTGTGTAGTTACTTTTTGAAAATGGATTGATCATTTGTAAAATATAAAATGGATTTTTTTTTCAAGATTATAACTTGATTTCCGTTCTTTCGTTAGGAACGATGTTCATTCTTTTGGACTTTAACCTTATAATTAATTAATTTTATAAAACTGTGCTTGGACTCCTTCATTGGGTATTTGAATGGTGAGAATTTTTTCTGTACTACATCTGATGTAGATTTGGACAAAATTTGACCAAAAATTAAATAATCAACATAACAATTTTAAATGAATATAATTAATGTTTGTAATGACTGCTTATCCTCGCGTTCAAATCACGATCCTGAGAACGATTGTCCACTGTTTTTCGTGGTTTCCATCAGGCCCTTCAGGTAAGTTCCGAAATGGTTCACCTACCTTAAACAAGGACACAGACAATTCCTCCGAAATTAGTTATCCTATAATTCGGCAGTCTGTATCGTAGTAAATTAGAGTCCAAAGTAACCAGTTCCCAAATAATGTGCTAATTAGTATAACTGCAAGTAACGTGGATGTTCAGAACTTTGCGTGTGGTACTTACTCAAATTTACTGTGGCGCTGTTAACCTCGAGCTTCAGGAGAACTACTTGCTGGCTGAGCAGTGTGTGGTCGTTACCGTGCGATAAGTCCACCTTCACGCAATAGGTCTGGGTTTCTGGTGTGCTAGCAACTAGGAGATCTGGCAGACGCCTTTGTTTGCTCTACTCTTTAGTTATATTAGATTTGCCCGCAAAAAATAATGAATAACTGTGTTGGGGAATCCCTGGCTTTAAAAGAACAGACCTTGCGCCATTTTGTGCAAACAGGCACGACTGAATGGGTATTATGTTACTAATGTGCATTGCATTGCGCTATCCTGCTCACATGTATTTGTGCTAAGATATACAATTGTACAATTTCTTACCAACTTACATAACTCAGAGAAGCGAGATACTGGTTAAGAATCATAAAATATAAAGTTGTCCCGCTACAAGCTATGTAGGCGCTTGGGGGGGGGGGGGGAGAGGAGGTATAGCTCCTACTAATTCTTAACCTCGGCACTAGAGGAGGGTGAGTGGTCAGCATCACGCCCCGGCCGTGCTTTGCTCCCGGGAAAGGATCCCGGTACCCATTGGACAGGTGGCTGGGTGGGCCCCAGAACCGGTCTCGAAGCAGAGACTAGAGGAAAGTCCTCTGCCCCCGTCGGGGATCGAACGCCGACATAAAAGGTACGAGTAATTAAAGGTTCGTTAGTAGGATTTGAAATTCTGACGACGGTGAGTCCGAAGATGGCTGTCTTCTGTGTTGTAGCGTCGTGTAGTCTGTTACAAGTTTACCACAGTTTTAAATGCCCTTCCTGGTCCAGCAAGGATCTCTGAAATTCGGCGCTACAACCCACAGTCATCTTCTAAAGCTTTCTTATTCGAACAGCTACACGAAATCTTGTTTTACTGCAGTACAGTAAATTCAAGTTGCAATATTTCTGGATCGTCCTTACTTCAATGGAGAAAGGTTTTAAAAATACGCATATTTGTGGCACAATTCCGAAGTCATTAAATCTCATTTTAAAATTCTCAGCCAAGGAATCAAACAATTTTCATCACAGATACAGTTAAAATTTTACAACTATTACCGAAATATGTAAGGCTTGAGGTTCTCACAGCGGTGAGTATGAAGATATCCGTCTTCTGGGTTATTGCGCTGTGTACACAGCGCAATAACCCAGAAGACGGATATCTTCATTACCGAAATACTTTCATCCAGAAGCTCTTAGAGCCTCAGACATTAGATATGAGTATCTGTTAACTTTGACGGCTGACATCGCATAGCAATGCCAAATCCCAAAGTCACTTTTCATTAATAAGTTCCGTCATAATTTTGTCCTTCTCATTTATAGACATTTCTATTTAAAGCGTCAAAGCTAAAAAAATTTCGACACTGGCTCACGGCTCAGCCGTCGGACTTGTGTATGACACAAAACGTCCCGTATTTATCACCAGTTTTCAACAACAGGAAAAATTAAACTGGAAATGAAAAAGTCCATGAGATTCAATGAAGTTCACAGATGACACTATAACTATCATAACGAGTTTATTTTATTTTTTAGTTTAGTTTTCATGGTCAGCTTTGATCGTGGTGATCCCATCAGGGTTTTCTTGCGAAAGTACCACGGTGGTTTCGCCTTGCCTTGTGTGGCCAGTCTTTATCCACCAGACTGGAAGAGGGGACAAACAAACATCCATGCCTCGAGTGGGATTCGAACCCACGGTCGCAGCGACCATGCCTCAGACCGCGTTTCCACTGCTCCGGCTTTAGTTCTGTCCAGTGCAGCTAATTTCCCTTCCTGGTTTCACACACACACACACTCAGACATACATTTTATCCCGTTTTAGTGCCATGTAACACTTTTTAAGACTGGCTATAGTAGGCATCACAAAATTGCTTGATTCAAGGCCACATCAAAATCATAGAACGTTGCAACACAGGTGATGAACGTTTTGCGGGAATTCTCATTTCAACCTACTGCAATATTTTCATTTGTAACAGGACCGATAAGATATTTATATCACTGCATTTTTAATGTATTTCTTAACATAAGAATACTTTTCTAATGCATTTGCCATAGATTTATATTATTTTAATAAATTAAAAATCTTTCCATATATTTCGAATTATTCTTCCCGGCATTAATAATTAATTACAAATATTTCTCTTACCACCTACATTATGGCTATGAAATTTTAAGGTTCCAGCTTTATGTTTTCGAAAATCACATCTCGATTTATTTTTTTATTTTTTGAGAAAATACAGTGTACGTCTGTGTGTTGTGTGCAACTGGGACCACGCCACATAACCGAACAGCTAGTTTGTTTAATATAGACGTTTATATTATTGAAAATTTCAGATTACCCATAAATATATTAAATTGAAAAGCTTGTACATATTGTAAATATCCCTCTAATTCTGACTTATGATGGCAGATTATGTGAATCTGTCCAACTTAACTATTGTTGTAACAGCCGAGGACACTTCATGTTGATCTTTCATATCACAACACAGCAATTTAGCGCAAAATACAACATAATACAAAACTGTGACAAACGAATAAATTAAAATTAACAGCACAACAGTGCCTACGGCAGGATTATGTGACTGCTGAAGGCAGCTCAGAGCTTGCAGCGTATCAAAGCTAGCAAAGTTGTGTTGTTAACTTGGTGCTGCGTTGGGGGGTGGGGGTGGGGGGGGTTGAAGTTCTTCCGTGACCTTGAAGCATGCAATTTGGTGACTTCTGCTATAATTCTTCGACCATCTCAAAACAATCTGTTACGTGTTTAATGACGATTAATAACTGAGCAATATCGCTTGTGAAATTACTCTCATCCAGTGTTAAATAAGAGCTTTCACGTCTTTTTGTATGTTACTGGGTTAATGAAGTCACTTATCTTAATGTTGTCGCGTTTTTGTTCCACGTGAAAAATTTGGAACATTAAAAACACATTTATTCAAGAAAAATTTCTTGCGCTATATATTGTAGTCTTTTCTCACGAATTTCCCATCAGAAGCAAAAATAAAATGTTTACGTCTTTTAGTTAGCAAGTAAGGAACACAACGTGTCTGCAAAGCAGAGAGACTACCATTGGACTGTTTTGTGAAGTGTTATGTTGTGACTTAATGAACCTTTTTTCACTTAAACCTAATGTTTTTTAGTTCATGTAAACACAAAAATGTTCACTTATTTTGAAAAATTCTACATTCGAAATCCACTTTATACTTTGTTGATAAAGAAATTATACGTATAAAGTGTTTTTGTTTAATTCTGTGCTTTCTTTAATATTAGACAGCCCAAAGCATTAAAAAAATGTTATTTACACTTAGAACACTAGACCCCAAAGAACAAAACTGGTATAAAATTTGCATACAATAATATTTGTCTGACAACGAACTTTCTCAGTATTGTCTAGAAGCAAATTAAAGTAAATTCAATCTCGTCAGCAAAGTGGATTGGAAAAATCATAACGTCTACTGCAGTCAGCATGAAACTTTACCGCTGGAGAACACTTTGTTCTACAATAAACACAACATAAACATATCGATTATGACGGCTGATCGATATTTGACAAATACGTTACAACTCACATTTGGAAAGAATGTCCAGCTCGCACACGTGTTCTGGTTGAAATTATGATTATGAGTGGCAACACTAAGAACTGCAATTATTTTGGAGATCTGCTAAGCAAATTCTCCCTCCCCAAACTATGTGGAAAAATACAGAATAGTTTATATCATCTGTGGATTGCTACTAGCCGTCACACACTCCTCTATCTTACCAAAACACTGAGGGGTCATAGCCACTTTATTTTAGTGACTTGCTGATAACATAGTTCCACCAAAGAAAACTAACAAAAACAGTGATAAGGAATTTCAGGGCTTTCGCCCCGATTTATCGTACTCTAATAACTGACCCAGTTGTAATTTAGCGGTACGTTAAAATGGCCACGTGACGGGGTCCTGTGGGCTGCATTCGGCCCTCAAGCCGTACCTTGATCGTCCATGGCTTACACCTAACACGTGAACTGACGTAGCATTAGCAAATCACTTAAACTACATAAGATGCTAATAAAATTGTTGTTCTTGTTGATTGATTACGTAGTTCTTCTCATGCAATGGCAAAACCTACGTATTAACAAGTTTCTAATGGCTCTGCAAACCTTCAATATCACGTACTCGTATAAAATATCATCATATCAGTTTAACACTATTTTTCTTCTTATGGATTTTCTAAATGTTCGAATTCTACTTTAGTGATGGTTATAAAGATTGGAATTAGGTAGCGTTCCTATCTTCAGAAATAATTCTAAACACATTTGCTTTGCGCCTTGGCGGTAATATGAGGGACAACTGAAACATTCGAACGTTTTGCGATATTTGTGTGTGATTTTGGTTTGTTTTCGTGCGTAACCCTAATACCGTTTATTCTCGATTTTAAGAATCGATGTCGAAACAACATATTGTATGACTGAAGCGAAAAAAAAATATTTTCATAACACTAGTCAAACACAAATATAGCAACAAAGAAGATTCCAAATGTGTTGATACAAAGTAGTTTCTTGTTTAAGGAAAAAAATACGTATATTACAACAAGAATAGCCAATATTTAAAAGGAATTTTAACGTTTCAATATTGACAACTCTTTTTGCAATTACGTATTTGTTCCTGAGAAACTGTTGTTAAGTCATTGATGTTTATGCATAAAGTGGTTACGAAATGACAATTTGTGTTACTAAATAAAAACAAAGAAGGCTATAAAATGAAGTCCACATTTTCAATTAAGTGACACTGTTTTATTTACAAATAAGGACAAAGTGTACATTTAAACTGAAAACGTGCTAATAACAACATTAAACATTTAATGACGAACAGACAAGGTTACAGGCAGTGTGTTAGCAGTATTAGTTGTAGCCGAACACTTTCTGTCTCGTCTAACTTTTAATAGGACCTGGCGTGAATAGGTTCAGGACATCCCAACATCGAGGTTAGACTTTAGACGATTAAGGAATCCACTTTCAAGTATTCAGACTGTAGAATTCCGAAGTGTGAATTCTTATTCTTCGCCCCTGGCACACAAATATCGTTTTTTTTACGTAGCCTAATCTAAGGTTGCCATGGTTTTCTTAGTTACATTGACTACCATCCTTCCCTTGGTACTATATGTACATAGGTCACTGTGGTTACGGGGTTGACTCATGCGGACAGATGGACGGACAGACAGAAATGACCATCTTTATGTGCGTTCTTTTCATGCACTTCGTGAAAAGTACACATAAAAAGTTAAAGATCGTTGACATTGTATGATAAGTGTTCAGGAAGGGTATTTCATAATAATAGACTTCATTATTCCTCTATCAATAATTAATTAATACAGGTTAACAAAAATACGTTTACAATTTAAAAGATAGAACCTTCTTTCCAAGAAGGATCGAATCGCCCTGATGACGGAGGCAGTATGACCTCTGAAACGTTGGTAAACATCTACCAAACTACACAGCGTAACAACCCAGAAGACAGAAATCTTCATACTCATCGCCCTGATGATGGAGGCAGTATGACCTCTGAAACTTTGGTAAACATCGACCAGACTACACAGGGCAACAACACAGAAGACAGAAATCTTCATACTCATCACCCTGATGATGGAGGCAGTATGACCTCCGAAACGTTGGTAAACATCTACCAGACTACACAGCGCAACAACCCAGAAGACGGAAATCTTCATACTCATCGCCCTGATGATGGAGGCAGTATGACCTCTGAAACGTTGGTAAACATCTACCAGACTACACAGCGCAACAACCCAGAAGACGGAAATCTTCATACTCGTCGCCCTGATGACGGAGGCAGTATGACCTCTGAAACGTTGTTAAACATCTACCAGACTACACAGCGCAACAACCCAGAAGACAGAAATCTTCATACTCATCGCCCTGATGATGGAGGCAGTATGACCTCCGAAACGTTTGTAAACATCGACCAGACTACAGAGCGGAATAACCCAGAAGACAGAAATCTTCATACTCATCGCCCTGATGATGGAGGCAGTATGACCTCTGAAACGTTGGTTAACATCGACCAGACTACACAGCGCAACAACCCAGAAGACAGAAATCTTCATACTCATCGCCCTGATGATGGAGGCAGTATGACCTCTGAAACGTTGGTTTACATCGACCAGACTACACAGCGCAACAACCCAGAAGACAGAAATCTTCATACTCACCGCTGTGAAAACCTCAAATCATATATAAAGCTGTCCTACTATACATCCACAAAGCACTTTATAGATATTGTGGTGTTTTTTGTTCTGTTCAACTTCTTTTCTTTATGCAGGTGAAATTTGTTTATGTATGGTAATCTGTAGTCTTGCTTTTGTAGTTTTTAAAGTTACAGATTTTTTTTCCTTTTCACAAATTTTGCCATCTCTGTATGTGCAGTTTAAATTGAAAACCCCCCACGATTTTAAATCTAACGAAATGTTCTTCGTTGATAAACGTGACGGACAGGACATTCCTTAGGATAACGCAAGGTACAGAGCAAATCAAACTATTTTTTTACATGTGGAGAATTCTTTCAGTCTGCCTCTTATTATGAATTTACCCGCTATTTTCAACCGTGAAATTTACAAGAGAAAGAACACTTTCTGTTCCTACAGAAAATGTGCTGGTTGTCATCACTCTTTGGAAAATCTTAGTTTGTGCTTCATATTTGCATATGTACCTTTGTATTAATATGTCTGTCGTCTTATTGTCTGAAAAAAATCTGATCATTTGGGCGGTTTAATTTGTGGGGCACAGCCCTGCCATTCCTTTTAAAGGGAACGATGTTAAAAGTAGACAAGGCCCTCCAAACCCACACAACAAAAACACGGAGTATGGTTCTAGAAACCTTGAAAAATTATGTAGTATAAAAGCAAGACAAACTTTTAATTTCCGGCCTCTTCCAAGTTGCAGCGTCAGGCTGTTTAATAAGTATGAGCATTTCTTGAGCTGCTGACATTTCAGTTCTGCATTAAGCAGAAGCATATAAACGATGACGACCTCGTGTCACAGCTGTTTGTGTCATTCAACCTAGAAGTGTGTGACTGATCGCGATCCACTCCTTTTATTTTTAAAACAACTCACGTGTATTCTTCATTTTCAGCAGAAACACCGTCAGATTTAACAGTAGGATTGTTTCAATCTTGGAATTCCGCCTTCCTGAGAATTTTCTCATTTTTACAATTTTCCTCAACCACTTGTTACTAACACAAACATTACCAGAGAAACCTTCAACGTTATATTAATTCTCTTTCGTATTAGGGTTTATACAAAAACCGACTTTTGAAAAAAAACAGTTAAACCGGTTTTCGAATTTTTGCAAAAAAACAAAATGTAATCAAAACAGTCAGAGAAGTCTTGAGAACTTCTCAAACTCGGGACAAGTGTCTTCTCAAGACTTGGGACAAGTGACTTCTCAAGACATTGAACAAGTGACTTCTCAAGACTTCGGACAAATGACTTCTCAAGACTTGGGACAAGTGACTTCTCAAGACTTGGGACATGTAACCGCTTAAGACTTAGGACAAGTGACTTCTCAAAACTTGGGACAAGTGACTTCTCAAGACTTGGGACAAGTGACTTCTCAAGACTTGGCACACGCAATTCTCAAGACTTTGGACAAGTGACTTCTCAAGACTTGGGACAAGTGACTTCTCAAGACTTGGGACAAGTAACTTCTCAAGACTTGGGACAAGTTACTTCTCAAGACTTGGGACAAGTGACTTCTCAAGACTTGGGACACGCACTTCTCAAGACTTGGGACAATTGACTTCTCAAGACCTGGGACAAGTGAATTCTCAAGACTTGGGACAAATGGCTTCTCAAGACTTGGGACAAGTAACTTCTCAAGACTTGGGACACGCACTTTTCAAGACTTGGGACAAGTGACTTCTCAAGACTTGGGACATGTGACGTCTCAAGACTTGGGACAAGTGACTTCTCAAGACTTGGGACAAGTGACTTCTCAAGACTTGGGACAAGTGTCTTCTCAAGACTTGGGATAAATGAATTCTCAAGACTTGGGACAAGTGACTTCTCAAGACATGGGACAAGTGACTTCTCAAGACTTGGAACAAGTGACTTCTCAAGACTTGGGACGAGTGACTTCTGAAGACTTGGGACAAGAACTTCTCAAGACTTCGGACAAGTGACTTCTCAAGACTTGGGAGTCTAGTCCTGATAGGGATGGGACAGGTCAAATTTAGAAGGAAAATTTCTCAAATTTTTCTAAAAATAAAAAAACGCTGCAAAATTTCTGAAATGCGCACAAAACCAAAAATTTTCGGAAAATTCAAAAAAAAATTAATATTTGAAAATTTTCAAAAATTCTTAGTTTTGTGCGCTTTTTGGACGATTTGCCACGTTTTTCGATTTTTCGAAATTTTCGAAAAAAAATTGAATTCAGCTAAGACGGGTGAGGCACAGCCCTAAACAAGCAGACAAGACTTGGGACAATAACTTCTCAAGACTTGGGACAAGTGACTTCTCAAGACTTGGGACGAGTGACTTCTCAAGACTTGGGACAAGAACTTCTCAAGACTTGGGACAAGAACTTCTCAAGACTTGGGACGAGTGAATTCTCAAGACTTGGGACGAGTGACTTCTCAAGACTTGGGACGAGTGACTTCTAAAGACTTGGGAAAAGTGACTTCTCAAGACTTGGGACAAGAACTTCTCAAGACTTGGGACAAGGACTTCTCAAGACTTGGGACAAGTAACTTCTGAAGACTTGGGAAGAGTGACTTCTCAAGACTTGGGACAAGAACTTCTCAAGATTTGGGACGAGTGACTTCTCAAGACTTGGCAAGAGTGACTTCTCAAAACTTGGGACGAGTGACTTCTCAAGACTTGGGACAAGAACTTCTCGAGATTTGGGACAATAACTTCTCAAGACTTGGGACAAGAACTTCTCAAGACTTGGGACAAGTGACTTCTCAAGACTTGTGACAAGTAACTTCTCAAGACTTGGGACAAGTGACTTCTCAAGACTTGGGACACGCACTTCTCAATACTTGGGACAAGTGACTTCTCAAGACTTGGGACACGCACTTCTCAAGACTTGGGACAAGTGACTTCTCAAGACTTGGGACAAGTGACTTCTCAAGACTTGGGACACGCACTTCTCAAGACTTGGGATAAGTGACTTCTCAAGACTTGGGACAAGTGACTTCTCAAGACTTGGGACAAGTGACTACTCAAGACTTGAACATGTGACTTCTCAAGACTTGGGACACGCACTTCTCAAGACTTGGGACAAGTGACTTCTCAAGACTTGGACAAGTGACTTCTCAAGACTTGGGACAAGTGTTTTCTCAAGACTTGGGACATGTGACTTCTCAAGACTTGGAACATCCACTTCTCAAGTCTTGGGACAAGTGACTTCTCAAGACTTGGGACACGCACTTCTGAAGACTTGGGACAAGTAACTTCTCAAGACTTGTGACATGTGACTACTCAAGACTTGTTACACGCACTTCTCAAGACTTGGGGCAAGTGACTACTCAAGACTTGGGACAAGTGACTTCTCAAGACTTGGGACAAGTGACTTCTCGAGACTTGGGACAAGCGATTTCTCAAGACTTGGGACAAGTGACTTCTCAAGACTTGGGACATGTGACTACTCAAGACTTGGGACACGCACTTCTCAAGACTTGGGAAAAGTGACTCCTCAAGACTTGGACAAGTGACTTCTCAAGACTTGAGAAGTCACATGCCCCAAGTTTTGAGAAGTCACTTGTCCCAAGTTTTGAGAAGTCACTTGTCCAAGCCTTGAGAAGTCACTTTTCCCAAGCCTTGAGAAGTGCGTGTCCCAAGTCTTGAGTAGTCACATATCCCAAGTCTTGAGAAGTCACTCGTCTCAAGTCTCGAGAAGTCACTTGTCCCAAGTCTTGAGAAGTCACTTGTCCCAAGTCTTGAGAAGTAACTTGTCCCAAGTCTTGAGTTGTCACTTGTCCTAAGTCTTGAGTTGTCACTTGTCCCAAGACTTGAGAAGTCACATGTCCCAAGTCTTGAGAAGTCACTTGTCCCAAGTCTTGAGAAGTTAATTGTCACAAGACTTGAGAAGTGCGTGTCCCAAGTCTTGAGAAGTCACTTGTCCCAAGTCTTGAGAAGCCACTTGTCCCAAGTCTTGAGAAAGCACTTGTCCCAAGTCTTGAGAAGTCACTTGTCCCAAGTCTTGAGAAGTGCGTGTCCCAAGTCTTATAAAGTCACTTGCCCCATGTCTTGAGAAGTCACTTGTCCCATGTCTTGAGAAGTCACTTGTCCAAAGACATGAGAAGTCATTTGTCCCAAGTCTTGAGAAGTGCGTGTCCCAAGGCTTCAGAAGTCATTTGTCCCAAGTCTTGAGAAGTCACTTGTCCTAAGTCTTGAGAATTGCGTGTCCCAAGTCTTGAGAAAGCACTTGTCCCAAGTTTTGAGAAGTCACTTGTCCCAAGTCTTGAGAAGTGCGTGTCCCAAGTCTTATAAAGTCACTTGCCCCATGTCTTGAGAAGTCACTTGTCCCATGTCTTGAGAAGTCACTTGTCCAAAGACATGAGAAGTCATTTGTCCCAAGTCTTGAGAAGTGCGTGTCCCAAGGCTTGAGAAGTCATTTGTCCCAAGTCTTGAGAAGTCACTTGCCACAAGTCTTGAGAAGTCAATTGTCCCAAGTCTTCAGAAGTGCGTGTCCCAAGTCTTGAGAAGTCACTTGTCCCAAGTCTTGAGAAGTCACTTGTCCAAAGTCTTGAGAAGTCACTTGTCCCAAGTCTTGAGAAGTCACTTGTCCCAAGTATTGAGACGTCACTTGTCCCAAGTCTTGAGAAGTGCGTGTCCCAAGTCTTGAGAAGTCGCATGTCCCAAGTCTTGAGAAGTCACATGTCCCAAGAATTGAGAAGTCGCATGTCCCAAGTCTTGATAAGTCACATGTCCCAAGAATTGAGAAGTCACTTGTCCCAAGTCTTGAGAAGTCACTTGTCCCAAGTCTTGAGAAGTGAGTGTCTCAATTCTTGAGAAGTCACTTGTCCCATGTCTTGATAAGTCACTTGTCCCAAGTCTTGAGTAGTCACTTTTCCCAAGTCTTGATAAGTCACTTGTCCCAAGACTTCAGAAGTCACATGTCCCAAGTGTTGAGAATTCACTTGTCCCAAGTCTTGAGAAGTGCGTGACCCAAGTCTTGAGAAGTCACTTGTCCCAAGTCTTGAGAAATCACTTGTCCCAAGTCTTTAGAAGTAACTTGTCCCAAGTCTTGAGAAGTGCGTGACCCAAGTCTTGAGAAGTCACTTGTCCCAAGTCTTGAGAAGTCACTTGTCCCAAGTCTTGAGAAGTAACTTGTCCCAAGTCTTGAGAAGTCACTTGTCCCAAGGCTTGAGAAGTCTCTTGTCCTAAGTCTTGAGAAGTGCTTGTCCCAAGTCTTGAGAAGTCACATGTCCCAAGTCTTGAGAAGTCACTTGTCCCAAGTCTTAAGAAGTCATTTGTAACAAATATTGAGAAGTGCGTGTCCCAAGTCTTGAGAAGTCACTTTTCCAAAGTCTTGAGAAGTCACTTGTTCCAAGGCTTGAGAAGTCACTTGTCCCAAGTATTGAGAAGTGCGTGTCCCAAGTCTTGAGAAGTCACTTGTCCCAAGTCTTGAGAAGTCACTTGTCACAAGTCTTGAGAAGTCAATTGTCCCAAGTCTTGAGAAGAGCGTGTCCCAAGTCTTGAGAAGTCACTTGTCCCAAGTCTTGAGAAGTCAATTGTCTCAAGTCTTGAGAAGTCTCTTGTCCCAAGTCTTGAGAAGTGCGTGTACCAAGTCTTGAGAAGTCACTTGTACCAAGTCTTGAGAAGTGCGTGTCCCATATCTTGGGAAGTCACATGTCCCATGTCTTGAGAAGTCACTTGTCACAAGTCTTGAGAAGTCACTTGTCCCAAGTCATGAGAAGTCACTTGTCCCAAGTCTTGAGAAATGCGTGTCCCAAGTCTTGTGTAGTGACATGTCCCAAGTCTTGTGAAGTGCGTGTCCCAAGTCTTGAGAGGTCACATTTCCCAAGTCTTGAGAAGTCACTTGTCCCAAGTCTTGAGAAGTCACATGTCCCAAGTCTTGAGAAGTCCGTATCCCAATTCTAGAGAAGTCACATGTCCCAAGTCTTGAGAAGTCACTTGTACCAAGTTTTGAGAAGTCACTTGTTCCCAAGTCTTGATATGTGCGTGTCCCAAGTCTTGAGAAGTCACTTGTCCCAAGTCTTGAGAAGTCATTTGTCCCAAGACTTTAGAAGTGCGTGTCCCGAGTCTTGAGAAGTCACATGTCCCAAGTCTTGAGAAGTCACTTCTCCAAGTCTTGAGAAGTCACTTGTCCCAAGTCTTGAGATGTGCGTGTCCCAAGTCTTGAGAAGTCACATGTCCCAAGTCTTGGGAAGTCAGCTGTCCCAAATCTTGAGAAGTCACTTATCCCAAGTCTTGAGAAGTCACTTGTCCCAAGTCTTCAGAAGTCAATTGTCCCAAGTCTTGAGAAGTGCGTGTCCCAATTCTTGAGAAGTCACTTGTCCCATGTCTTGAGAAGTCACTTGTCCCAATTCTTGACAAGTCACTTTTCCCAAGTCTTGAGAAGTGCGTTTCCCAAGTCTTGAGAAGTCACTTGTCCCATGTCTTGAGAAGTCACTTGTCCCAATTCTTGAAAAGTCACTTGTCCCAAGACTTGAGAAGTCATTTGTCCCAATTCTTGAGAAGTGCGTGTCCTAAGGCTTGAGAAATCACATGTCCCAAGTCTTGAGAAGTCACTTGTCCTAAGTCTTGAGAAGTTACTTGTCCCAAGTCTTGAGAAGTCACTTGTCCCAAGTCTTGAGAAGTCACTTGTCCCAAGTCTTGAGAAGTCACATGTCCCAGATCTTGAGAAGTCACTTGTCCCAAGTATTGAGAATTGCGTGTCCCTAGTCTTGAGAAGTCACTTGTCCCAAGTCTTGAGAAGTCACATGTCCCAAGTCTTGAGAAGGCAATTGTCCCAAGTCTTGAGAAGTGCGTGTCCCAAGTCTTGAGAAGTCACTTGTACCAAGTCTTGAGAAGCCACTTGTGCCAAGTCTTGAGAAGTCACTTGTCCCAAGACTTGAGAAGTCACTTGTCCCAAGTCTTTAAAAGTGCGTGTCCCAAGTCTTGAGAAGTCACTTGTCCCATGTCTTGAGAAGTCACTTGTCCCAAGTCTTGAGAAGTCACTTGTCCCAAGACTTGAGAAGTCATTTGTCCCAATTCTTGAGAAGTGCGTGTCCCAAGGCTTGAGAAATCACATGTCCCAATTCTTGAGAAGTCACTTGTCCCAAGGCTTGAGAAGTCACTTGTCCCAAGTCTTGAGAAGTCACTTGTCCCAAGACTTGAGAAGTCACTTGTCCCAAGTCTTGAGAAGTGCGTGTCCCAAGTCCTGAGAAGTCACATGTCCCAAGTCTTGAGAAGTCACTTGTCCCAAGTCTTGAGAAATCAATTGTCCCAAGTCTTGAGAAGTGCGTGTACCAAGTCTTAAGAAGTCACTTGCCCAAGTCTTGAGAAGTCACTTGTCCCAAGTCTTGAGAAGTCACTTGTCCCAAGTCTTCAGAAGTCACTTGTCCCAAGTCATGAGAAGTCACATGTCCCAAGTCTTGAGAAGTTACTTGTCCCAAGACTTGAAAAGTCACTTGTCCCAAGTCTTGAGAAGTGCGTGTCCCAAGTCTTGAGAAGTCATTTGTCCCAAGTCTTCAGAAGTCACTTGTCCCAAGTCTTGAGAAGTCACTTGTCCCAAGTCTTGAGAAGTGCGTGTACCAAGTCTTGAGAAGTCACTTGTCCCAAGTCTTGAGAATTCACTTGTCCCAAGTCTTGAGAAGTGCGTATCCCAAGTCTTGAGAAGTCACTTGTCCCAAGTCTTGAGATGTCACTTGTCCCAAGTCTAGAGAAGTCACTTGTCCCAAGTCTTGAGAAGTCTCTTGTCCCAAGACTTGAAAAGTCACATGTCCCAAGTCTTGAGAAGTGCGTGTCCCAAGTCTTCAGAAGTCACTTGTCGCAAGTCTTGAGAAATCACTTGTCCCAAGTCTTGAGATTTGCGTGACCCAAGTCTTGAGAAGTCACTTGTCCCAAGTCTTCAGAAGTGCGTGAACCAAGTCTTGAGAAGTCACAAGTCTTGAGAAGTCACTTGTCCCAAGTATTGAGAAGTCACTTGTCCAAAGTCTTGAGAAGTCACTTGTCCCAAGTCTTGAGAAGTCACTTGTACCAAGTCTTCATAAGTGCGTTTCCCAAGTCTTGAGAAGTCACTTGTCCGAAGTCTTGAGAAGTCACTTGTCCCAAGTATTGAGACGTCACTTGTCCCAAGTCTTGAGAAGTGCGTGTCCCAAGTCTTGAGAAGTCGCATGTCCCAAGTCTTGAGAAGTCACTTGTCCCAAGTCTTGATAAGTCACATGTCCCAAGAATTGAGAAGTCACTTGTCCCAAGTCTTGAGAAGTGAGTGTCTCAATTCTTGAGAAGTCACTTGTCCCATGTCTTGAGAAGTCACTTGTCCCAAGTCTTGAGTAGTCACTTTTCCCAAGTCTTGAGAAGTCACTTGTCCCAAGACTTCCGAAGTCACATGTCCCAAGTCTTGAGAATTCACTTGTCCCAAGTCTTGAGAAGTGCGTGACCCAAGTCTTGAGAAGTCACTTGTCCCAAGTCTTGAGAAATCACTTGTCCCAAGTCTTTAGAAGTAACTTGTCCCAAGTCTTGAGAAGTGCGTGACCCAAGTCTTGAGAAGTCACTTGTTTCAAGTCTTGAGAAGTCACTTGTCCCAAGTATTGAGAAGTCACTTGTCCCAAGTCTTGAGAAGTCACTTGTCCCAAGCCTTGAGAAGTCTCTTGTCCTAAGTCTTGAGAAGTGCGTGTCCCAAGTCTTGAGAAGTCACATGTCCCAAGTCTTGAGAAGTCACTTGTCCCAAGTCTTAAGAAGTCACTTGTAACAAATATTGAGAAGTGCGTGTCCCAAGTCTTGAGAAGTCACTTTTCCAAAGTCTTGAGAAGTCACTTGTTCCAAGGCTTGAGAAGTCACTTGTCCCAAGTATTGAGAAGTGCGTGTCCCAAGTCTTGAGAAGTCACATGTCCCAAGTCTTGGGAAGTCAGTTGTCACAAGTCTTGAGAAGTCAATTGTCCCAAGTCTTGAGAAGAGCGTGTCCCAAGTCTTGAGAAGTCACTTGCCCCAAGTCTTGAGAAGTCAATTGTCTCAAGTCTTGAGAAGTCTCTTGTCCCAAGTCTTGAGAAGTGCGTGTACCAAGTCTTGAGAAGTCACTTGTACCAAGTCTTGAGAAGTGCGTGTCCCATGTCTTGAGAAGTCACATGTCCCAAGTCTTGAGAAGTCACTTGTCACAAGTCTTGAGAAGTCACTTGTCCCAAGTCATGAGAAGTCACTTGTCCCAAGTCTTGAGAAATGCGTGTCCCAAGTCTTGTGTAGTGACATGTCCCAAGTCTTGTGAAGTGCGTGTCCCAAGTCTTGAGAGGTCACATTTCCCAAGTCTTGAGAAGTCACTTGTCCCAAGTCTTGAGAAGTCACATGTCCCAAGTCTTGAGAAGTCCGTATCCCAATTCTAGAGAAGTCACATGTCCCAAGTCTTGAGAAGTCACTTGTACCAAGTTTTGAGAAGTCACTTGTTCCCAAGTCTTGATAAGTGCGTGTCCCAAGTCTTGAGAAGTCACATGTCCCAAGTCTTGAGAAGTCATTTGTCCCAAGACTTTAGAAGTGCGTGTCCCAAGTCTTGATAAGTGCGTGTCCCGAGTCTTGAGAAGTCACTTGTCCCAAGTCTTGAGAAGTCACTTGTCCCAAGTCTTGAGAAGTGCGAGTCCCAAGTCTTGAGAAGTCACATGTCCCAAGTCTTGGGAAGTCAGTTGTCCCAAATCTTGAGAAGTCACTTGTCCCAAGTCTTGAGAAGTCACTTGTCCCAAGTCTTCAGAAGTCAATTGTCCCAAGTCTTGAGAAGTGCGTGTCCCAATTCTTGAGAAGTCACTTGTCCCATGTCTTGAGAAGTCACTTGTCCCAATTCTTGACAAGTCACTTTTCCCAAGTCTTGAGAAGTGCGTTTCCCAAGTCTTGAGAAGTCACTTGTCCCATGTCTTGAGAAGTCACTTGTCCCAAGTCTTGAGAAGTCACTTGTCCCAAGACTTGAGAAGTCATTTGTCCCAATTCTTGAGAAGTGCGTGTCCTAAGGCTTGAGAAATCACATGTCCCAAGTCTTGAGAAGTCACTTGTCCTAAGTCTTGAGAAGTCACTTGTCCCAATTCTTGAGAAGTGCGTGTCCCAAGTCTTGAGAAGTCACTTGCCCAAGTCTTGAGAATCACTTGTCCCAAGTCTTGAGAAGTCACTTGTCTCAAGTCTTGAGAAGTGCGTGTCCCAAGTCTTGAGAAGTTACTTGTCCCAAGTCTTGAGAAGTTACTTGTCCCAAGTCTTGAGAAGTGCGTGTCCCAAGTCTTGAGAAGTCACATGTCCCAGATCTTGAGAAGTCACTTGTCCCAAGTATTGAGAAGTGCGTGTCCCTAGTCTTGAGAAGTCACTTGTCCCAAGTCTTGAGAAGTCACATGTCCCAAGTCTTGAGAAGGCAATTGTCCCAAGTCTTGAGAAGTGCGTGTCCCAAGTCTTGAGACGTGCGTGTACCAAGTCTTGAGAAGCCACTTGCGCCAAGTCTTGAGAAGTCACTTGTCCCAAGTCTTGAGAAGTCACTTGTCCCAAGTCTTTAAAAGTGCGTTTCCCTAGTCTTGAGAAGTCACTTGTCCCATGTCTTGAGAAGTCACTTGTCCCATGACTTGAGAAGTCATTTGTCCCAATTCTTGAGAAGTGCGTGTCCCAAGGCTTGAGAAATCACATGTCCCAAATCTTGAGAAGTCACTTGTCCTAAGTCTTGAGAAGTCACTTGTCCCAATTCTTGAGAAGTGCGTGTCCCAAGTCTTGAGAAGTCACTTGTCCCAAGTCTTGAGAAGTCACTTGTCCCAAGTCTTGAGAAGTCACTTGTCCCAAGTCTTGAGAAGTCACTTGTCCCAAGTCTTGAGAAGTCACTTGTCCCAAGTCTTGAGAAGTGCGTGTCCCAAGTCCTGAGAAGTCACATGTCCCAAGTCTTGAGAAGTCACTTGTCCCAAGTCTTGAGAAGTCAATTGTCCCAAGTCTTCAGAAGTGCGTGTACCAAGTCTTAAGAAGTCACTTGCCCAAGTCTTGAGAAGTCACTTGTCCCAAGTCATGAGAAGTCACATGTCCCAAGTCTTGAGAAGTCACTTGTCCCAAGACTTGAAAAGTCACTTGTCCCAAGTCTTGAGAAGTGCGTGTCCCAAGTCTTGAGAAGTCATTTGTCCCAAGTCTTCAGAAGTCGCTTGTCCCAAGTCTTGAGAAGTCACTTGTCCCAAGTCTTGAGAAGTCACTTGTCCAAAGTCTTGAGAAGTCACTTGTCCCAAGTCTTGAGAAGTCACTTGTCCCAAGTATTGAGACGTCACTTGTCCCAATTCTTGAGAAGTCACTTGTCCCAAGTCTTGAGATGTCACTTGTCCCAAGTCTAGAGAAGTCACTTGTCCCAAGTCTTGAGAAGTCACTTGTCCCAAGACTTGAAAAGTCACATGTCCCAAGTCTTGAGAAGTGCGTGTCCCAAGTCTTCAGAAGTCACTTGTCGCAAGTCTTGAGAAATCACTTGTCCCAAGACTTGAGATTTGCGTGACCCAAGTCTTGAGAAGTCACTTGTCCCAAGTCTTGAGAAGTCACTTGTCCCAAGTCTTGAGAAGTGCGTGAACCAAGTCTTGAGAAGTCACAAGTCTTGAGAAGTCACTTGTCCCAAGTATTGAGAAGTCACTTGTCCCAAGTCTTGAGAAGTGCGTGTCCCAAGTCTTATAAAGTCACTTGTCCCATGTCTTGAGAAGTCACTTGTCCCAAGTCTTGTGAAGTAACTTGTCCCAAGTCTTTAGAAGTCACTTGTCCCAAGACTTGAGAAGTCACTTGTCCCAAGTCTTGAAAAGTGCGTATCCCAATTCTTGAGAAGTCACAAGTCCCAAGACTTGAGAAGTCACTTGTCCCAAGTCTTGAGAAGTCACTTGTCCCAAGCCTTGAGAAGTCACTTGTCCCAACTCTTGAGAAGTCACTTGTCCCAAGACTTATGTAGTGCGTGTCCCAAGTCTTTAGAAGTCACATGTCCCAAGTCTTGAGAAGTCACTTGTCCAAAGTCTTGAGAAGTAATTTGTCCCAAATCTTGAGAGGTCACTTGTCCCAAGACTTGAGAAGTCACTTGTCCCAAGTCTTGAGAAGTGCGTGTCCCAATTCTTGAGAAGTCACATGTCCCAAGTCTTGAGAAGTCACTTGTCCCAAGTCTTGAGAAGTGCGTGTCCCAAGTTTTGAGAAGTCACTTGTCCCAAGTCTTGAAAAGTCACTTGTCCCAAGATTTGAGAAGTGCGTGTCCCAAGTCTTGAGAAGTCACTTGTCCCAAGTCTTGAGTAGTCACATGTCCCAAGTCTTGAGAAGTCACTTGTCCCAAGTCTCGAAAAGTCACTTGTCCCAAGTCTTGAGAAGTCACTTGTCCCAAGTCTTGAGTAGTCAATTGCCCCAAGTCTTGAGAAGCGCGTGTAACAAGTTTTGAGAAGTCACATGTCACAAGTCTTGAGAAGTCACTTGTCCCAAGTTTTGAGAAGTCACATGTCCCAAGTCTTGAGAAGTCACTTGTCCCAAGTCTTGAGATGTCACTTGTCCCAAGTCTTGAGAAGTGAGTGTCCCAAGTCTTGAGAAGTCACATATCCCAAGTCTTGAGAAGTCACTTGTCCCAAGTCTTGAGAAGTCACTTGTCCCAAGTCTTGAGAAGTGCGTGTACCAAGTCTTGAGAAGTCACTTGTCCCAAGTCTTCAGAAGTGCTTGTCCCAATTCTTGAGAAGTCACTTATCCTAAGACTAGAGAAGTCACATGTCCAAAGTCTAGAGATGTCACTTGTCCCAAGTCTTGAGAAGTCACTTGTCAAAAAACTTGAGAAGTCACTTGTCCCAAGTCTTGAGAAGTGCGTGTAACAAGTCTTGAGAAGTGCGTGTCCCAAGTCTTGAGAAGTTACTTGTCCCAAGTCTTGAGAAGTCACTTGTCCCAAGTCTTGAAAATTCAATTGTCCCAAGTATTAAGAAGTCACTTTCCCAAGTCTTCAGAAGTCACTTGTCCCAAGTCTTGAGAAGTCACTTGTCCCAAGTCTTGAGAAATAAGATGTCACAAATCGTGAGAAGTCACTTGTCCCAAATCTTGATAGTGTGCGAGTCCCAAGTCTTGAGAAGTCATTTGTCATAAGACTTGAGAAGTCACTTATCCCAAGTCTTGAAAAGTCAATTGTAACAAGTCTTGGAAGTCACTTAATCCAAGTCTTGAGAAGTCACTTGTCCCAAATCTTGAGAAGTTACTTGTCCCAAGTCTTGAGAAGTCACTTGTTCAAAGTCTTGAGAAGTCACTTGTCCCAAGACTTGAGAAGTGCGTGTCCCAAGTCTTTGGAAGTCACTTGAACCAAGTCTCGAAAAGTCAGTTATCCAATGTCTTGAGAAGTCACTTCTCCCATGTCTTGACAAGTCACTTGTCTCAAGTCTTGAGAAGTCACATGATCCAAGTCTTGAGAAGTCACTTGTCCCAAGTCTTGAGAATTCAATTGTCCCAAGAGCTGAGAAGTCACTTGTCCCAAAACTTGAGAAGTGCGTGTCCAAGTCTTGAGAAGTCACTAGTCCCAAGTCTTGAGAAGTGCGTGTACCAAGTCTTGAGAAGTCACTTGTCCCAAGTATTGAGAAGTGCGTGTCCGAATTCTTGAGAAGTCACATGTCCCAAGTTTTGAGATGTCACTTGTCCCAAGTCTTGAAAAGACACTTGACCTAAGTCTTGAGAAATCACTTGTCCCAAGTCTTGAGAAGTCACTTGTCCCAAGTCTTGAGAAGTCACTTGTCCCAAGACTTGGTAAGTGCGTGTCCCAAGTCTTGAGAAGTCACATGTCCCAAGTCTTGAGAAGTCACTTGTCCCAAGTCTTGAGAAGTCACTTGTCCCAAGTCTTGAGAAGTGCGTGTCCCAAGTCTTGAGAAGTCACTTGTCCCAAGTCTTGAGAAGTCACTTGTCTCAAGTCTTGAGAAGTCACTTGTCCCAAGTCGAGAAGTGCGTGTCCCAAGTCTTGAGAAGTCACATGTCCCAAGTCTTGAGAAGTCACTTGTCCCAAGACTTGAGAAGTCACTTGTCCCAAGTCTTGAGAAGTGCGTGTCCGAAGTCTTGAGAATCACATGTCCCAAGTCTTGAGAAGTCACTTGCCCCAAGTCTTGAGAAGTCACTTGTCCCAAGTCTTGAGAAGTGTGTGTACCAAGTCTTGAGAAGTCACTTGTCTCAAGTCTTGAGAAATCACTTGTTCCAAGTCTTGAGAAGTCACTTGTCCCAAGTATTGAGAAGTGCGTGTCCCAAGTCTTGAGAAGTCACTTGTCCCAAGTCTTGTTAAGTCACATGTTACAAGTCTTGAGAAGTCAATTGTCCCAAGTGCTGAGAAGTGCGTGACCCAAGTCTTGAGAAGTCACGTGTCCCAAGTCTTGAGAAGTCACTTGTCCCAAGTCTTGAGAAGTCACTTGTACCAAGTCTTCAGAAGTGCGTGTCCCAAGTCTTGAGAAGTCACTTGTCCCATGTCTTGAGAAGTCATTTGTCCCAAGTCTTGAGACGTCACTTTTCCAAAGTCTTGAGAAGTCACTTGTAGCAAGTCTTGAGATGTTATTTGTCCCAAGACTTGAAAAGTCACTTGTCCCAAGACTTGAGAAGTGCGTGTCCCTAGTCTTGAGAAGTCACTTGTCCCAAGTCTTGTGAAGTGCGTGTCACAAGTCCTGAGAAGTCACATGTCCCAAGTCTTGAGAAGTCACTTGTCCCAAGTCTTGAGAAGTAAGATGTCCCAAATCGTGAGAAGTCACTTATTCCAAGTCTTGAGAAGTCACTTGTCCCAAATCTTGAAAAGCTACTTGTCCCAAGTCTTGAGAAGTCAGTTGTTCAAAGTCTTGAGAAGTCACTTGTCCCAAGACTTGAGAAGTGCGTGTCCCAAGTCTTTGGAAGTCACTTGAACCAAGTCTCGAAAAGTCACTTGTCCAATGTCTTGAGAAGTCACTTGTCCCATGTCTTGAGAATTCACTTGTCCCAAGTCTTGAGAAGTCACATGACCCAAGTCTTGAGAAGTCACTTGTCCCAAGTCTTGAGAATTCAATTGTCCCAAGTGCTGAGAAGTCACTTGTCCCAAACCTTGAGAAGTGCGTGTCCCAAGTATTGAGATGTCACTTCCTCCAAGTCTTGAGAAGTCACTTGTCCCAAAACTTGAGAAGTGCGTGTCCAAGTTTTGAGAAGTCACTAGTCCCAAGTCTTGAGAATTGCGTGTACCAAGTCTTGAGAAGTCACTTATCCCAAGACTTGAGAGATCACTTGTCCCAAGTATTGAGAAGTGCGTGTCCCAATTCTTGAGAAGTCACATGTCCCAAGTTTTGAGATGTCACTTGTCCCAAGTCTTGAAAAGTCACTTGTCCCATTTCTTGAGAAGTCACTTGTCCCAAGTTTTGAGTAGTCACTTGTCCCAAGACTTGCTAAGTGCGTCATTCAAGTCTTGAAAAGTCACTTGTCCCAAGTCATGAGAAGTCACTTGTCCCAAGTCTTGAGAAGTCACTTGTCCAAAGTCTTGAGAAGTCAGTTGTCCCAAGTCTTGAGAAGTGCGTGTCCCAAGTCTTGAGAAGTCACATGTCCCAAGTCTTGAGAAGTCACTTGTCCCAAGTCTTGAGAAGTGCGTGTCCGAAGTCTTGAGAAGTCACATGTCCCAAGTCTTCAGAAGTCACTTGCCCCAAGTCTTGAGAAGTCACTTGTCCCAAGTCTTGAGAAGTGCGTGTACCAAGTCTTGAGAAGTAACTTGTCCCAAGTCTTGAGAAATCACTTGTTCCAAGTCTTGAGAAGTCACTTGTCCCATGTCTTGAGAAGTCACTTGTCCCAAGTCTTGAGAAGTCACATGACCCAAGTCTTGAGAAGTCACTTGTCCCAAGTCTTGAGAATTCAATTGTCCCAAGAGCTGAGAAGTAACTTGTCTTAAACCTTGAGAAGTGCGTGTCCCAAGTATTGAGATGTCACTTCCTCCAAGTCTTGAGAAGTCACTTGTCCCAAAACTTGAGAAGTGCGTGTCCAAGTCTTGAGAAGTCACTAGTCCCAAGTCTTGAGAAGTGCGTGTACCAAGTCTTGAGAAGTCACTTATCCCAAGACTTGAGGGATCACTTGTCCCAAGTATTGAGAAGTGCGTGTCCCAATTCTTGAGAAGTCACATGTCCCAAGTTTTGAGATGTCACTTGTCCCAAGTCTTGAAAAGTCACTTGTCCGAAGTCTTGAGAAGTCACTTGTCCCAAGTCTTGAGAAGTCACTTGTCCCAAGTCTTGAGAAGTCCCATGTCCCAAGAATTGAGAGGTCACTTGTCCCAAGTCTTGAGAAGTCACTTGTCCCAAGTCTTGAAAAGTGCGTGTCCCAAGTCTAGAGAAGTCACTTGTCCCAAGTCATGAGAAGTCACTTGTCCCAAGTCTTGAGAAGTCACTTGTCCCAAGTCTTGAGAAGTGCGTGTACCAAGTCTTGAGAAGTCACATGTCCCAAGTCTTGAGAAGTCACTTGCCCCAAGTCTTGAGAAGTCACTTGTCCCAAGTCTTGAGAAGTGCGTGTCCCAAGTCTTGAGAAGTCACATGTCCCAAGTCTTGAGAAGTCACTTGCCCCAAGTCTTGAGAAGTCACTTGTCCCAAGTCTTGAGAAGTGCGTGTACCAAGTCTTGAGAAGTAACTTGTCCCAAGTCTTGAGAAATCATTGTTCCAAGTCTTGAGAAGTCACTTGTCCCAAGTATTGAGAAGTGCGTGTCCCAAGTATTGAGAAGTCACTTGTCCCAAGTCTTGAGAAGTCACATGTCACAAGTCTTGAGAAGTCACTTGTCCCAAGTCTTGAGAAGTAAGATGTCCCATATCGTGAGAAGTCACTTGTCCCAAGTCTTGATAGTGTGCTAGTCCCAAGTCTTGAGAAGTCATTTGTCATAAGACTTGAGAAGTCACTTATCCCAAGTCTTGAAAAGTCAATTGTAACAAGTCTTGGAAGTCACTTATTCCAAGTCTTGAGAAGTCACTTGTCCCAAATCTTGAGAAGTTACTTGTCCCAAGTCTTGAGAAGTCACTTGTTCAAAGTCTTGAGAAGTCACTTGTCCCAAGACTTGAGAAGTGCGTGTCCCAAGTCTTTGGAAGTCACTTGAACCAAGTCTCGAAAAGTCACTTGTCCAATGCCTTGAGAAGTCACTTGTCCCATGTCTTGAGAAGTCACTTGTCCCAAGTCTTGAGAAGTCACATGACCCAAGTCTTGAGAAGTCACTTGTCCCAAGTCTTGAGAATTCAGTTGTCCCAAGAGCTGAGAAGTCACTTGTCCCAAACCTTGAGAAGTGCGTGTCCCAAGTCTTGAGAAGTCACTTGTCCCAAGTCTTGAGAAGTCACTTGTCCCAAGTCTTGAGAAGTCACTCGTCCCAAGTCTTGAGAAGTGCGTGTCCCAAGTCTTCAGAAGTCACATGTCCCAAGTCTTGAGAATTCACTTGTCCCAAGTCTTGAGAAGTGGGTGTCCGAAGTCTTGAGAAGTCACATGTCCCAAGTATTGAGAAGTCACTTGCCCCAAGTCTTGAGAAGTCACTTGTCCCAAGTCTTGAGAAGTGCGTGTACCAAGTCTTGAGAAGTAACTTGTCCCAAGTCTTGAGGAATCACTTGTTCCAAGTCTTGAGAAGTCACTTGTCCCAAGTATTGAGAAGTGCGTGTCCCAAGTCTTGAGAAGTCACTTGTCCCAATTCTTGAGAAGTCACATGTCACAAGTCTTGAGAAGTCAATTGTCCCAAGTGCTGAGAAGTGCGTGACCCAAGTCTTGAGATGTCACGTGTACCAAGTCTTCAGAAGTCACTTGTACCAAGTCTTGAGAAGTCACTTGTACCAAGTCTTCAGAAGTGCGTGTCCCAAGTCTTGAGAAGTCACTTGTCCCATGTCTTGAGAAGTCATTTGTCCCAAGTCTTGAGACGTCACTTGTCCCAAGTCTTGAGAAGTCACTTGTCCCAAGTCTTGAGATGTCACTTGTCCCAAGACTTGAAAAGTCACTTGTCCCAAGTCTTGAGAAGTGCGTGTCCCAAGTCTTGAGAAGTCACTTGTCCCAAGTCTTCAGAAGTCTCTTATCCCAAGTCTTGAGAAGTGCGTGTCACAAGTCCATGAGAAGTCACATGTCCCAAGTCTTGAGAAGTCACTTGTCCCAAGTCTTGAGAAGTCACTTCTCCCAAGTCTTGAGAAGTGCGTGTCCCAAGTCTTGAGAAGTCACTTGTCCCAAGTCTTGAGATTTCACTTGTCCCAAGTCTAGAGAAGTCACTTGTCCCAAGTCTTGAGAAGTGCGTGTCCCAAGACTTGAGAAGTCACTTGTCCCAAGTCTTGAGAAGTGCGTGTCCCATGTCCTGAGAAGTTACATGTCCCAAGTCTTCAGAAGTCACTTGTCCCAAGTCTTGAGAAGTCACTTGTCCGAAGTATTGAGAAGTCACTTATCCCAAGACTTGAAAAGTCACATGTCCCAAGTCTTGAGAAGTGCGTATACCATGTCTTGAGAATTCACTTGTCCCAAGTCTTGAGAAGTCACTTGTCTTGAGATTTGCGTGCACCAAGTCTTGAGAAGACACTTATCCCGAGACTTGAGAAATGCGTGTCCCAAGTCCTGAGAAGCCACATGTCTCAAGTCTTGAGAAGTCACTTGTCCGAAGTCTTGAGAAGTCACTTGTCCCAAGTCTTGAGAAGTGAGTGTACCAAATCTTGAGAAGTCACTTGTCCAAAGTCTTGAGAAGTGCGTGTCCCAAATCTTGAGAAGTCACTTGTCACAAGTCTTGAGAAGTCACTTGTCACAAGTCTTGAGAAGTCACTTGTCCCAAGTATTGAGAAGTCACTTGTCCCAAGTCTTGAGAAGTGCGTGTCCCAAGTCTTATAAAGTCAATTGTCCCATGCCTTGAGAAGTCACTTGTCCCAAGTCTTGAGAAGTAACTTGTCCCAAGTCTTGAGAAGTCACTTGTCCCAAGACTTGAGAAGTCACTTGTCCCAAGACTTGAGAACTCACTTGTCCCAAGTCTTGAGAAGTCACTTGTCCCAAGTCTTGAGAAGACACTTGTCCCAAGTCTTGAGAAGTGCGTGTCCCAAGTCTTGAGAAGTCGCTTGTCCCAAATCTTGAGAAGTCACTTGTCCCAAGACTTGAAAAGTGCGTGTCCCAAGTCTTGAAAAGTCTCATGTCCCAAGTCTTGAAAAGTCTCATGTCCCAAGCCTTGAGAAGTCACTTGTATTAGGTCTTGAGATGTCACTTGTCTCAAGACTTGGGACATGTGACTTCTCAAGAATTGGGACACGCACATCTCAAGATTTGGGGCAAGTGACTTCTCAAGACTTGGGACAAGTGACTTCTCAAGACTTGGGACACGCAGTTTTCAAGACTTGGGACAAGTGACTTTTCAAGACTTGGGACATGTCACTTCTCAAGACTTGGGACACGCACTTCTGAAGACTTGGGACATGTGACTTTTCAAGTCTTGGAACAAGTGACTTCTCAAGACTTCGGACAAGTGACTTCTCAGGACTTGGGACACGCACTTCTCAAGTCTTGGGACAAGTGACTTCTCAAGACTTGGGATATGTGACTTCTCAAGACTTGATTAACGCACTTCTCAAGTCTTGGGACAAGTGACTTCTCAAGACTTGGGACAAGTGACTTCTCAAGACTTCGGACAAGTGACTTCTCAAGACTTGGTATACGCACTTCTCAAGACTTGGTACAAGTGACTTCTCAAGAATTGGTACAAGTGACTTCTCAAGACTTGGGACAAGTGACTTCTCAAGACTTGGGACAAGTGACTTCTCAAGACTTGGGACACGCACTTCTCAAGTCTTGGGACAAGTGACTTTTCAAGTCTTGGGACAAGTGACATCTCAAGACTTGGGATAAGTGACTTCTCAAGACTTGGTAAACTCACTTCTCAAGACTTCGGACAAGTGACTTCTCAAGACTTTGGCTCAAGTGACTTCTCAAGACTTGGGACATGTGGCTTCTCAGGACTTGGGACACGCATTTCTCAAGTCTTGGGACAAGTGACTTCTCAAGACTTGGGACAAGTGATTTCTCAAGACTTGGGACAAGTGACTTCTCAAGACTTGGGACACGCACTTCTCAAGGCTTGGGACATGTGACTTTTTAAGTCTTGGGACAAGTGACTTCTCAAGACTTGGGACACGCACTTCTCAAGACTTGGGACAAGTGACTTATCAAGACTTGGGACAAGAACTTCTCAAGACTTGGGACAAGTGACTTCTGAAGACTTGGGACATGTGACTTCTCAGGACTTGGGACACGCACTTCTGAAGTCTTGGGACAAGTGACCTTTCAAGACTTGGGTCACGCACTTCTCAAGACTTGGGACAAGTGACATCTCAAGTCTTGGGACATGGGACTTCCCAAGTCTTTGGACAAGTGACATATAAAGACTTGGTAAAAGTGACTTCTCAAGACTTGGAAAAAGTGACTTCTCAAGACTTGGGACATGTCACTTCTCAAGACTTGGGACACGCACTTCTCAAGACTTGGGACTAGTGACTTCTCAAGACTTGTGACAAGTGATTTCTCAAGACTTGGGACAAGTGACTACTCAAGACTTGGGACAAGTGACTTCTCAAGACTTGGGACACGCACTTCTCAAAACTTGGGACAAATGACTTCTCAAGACTTGGGACAAGTGACTTCTCAAGACTTGGGACAAGTGACTTCTCAAGACTTGGGAAAAGTAACTTCTCAAGACTTGGGACAAGAAACTCCTCAAGACTTGGGACACGCACTTCTCAAGTCTTGGGACAAGTGACTTCTCAAGACTTGGGACAAGTGACATCTCAAGACTTAGGACAAGTGACATCTCAAGACTTGGAACAAGTGACTTCTCAAGACTTGGGACAAGTGACTTCTCAAGACTTGGGACACGCACTTTTCAAGACTTGGGACAAGTGACTTCTCAAGACTTGGGACAAGTGACTTCTCAAGACTTGGGACAAGTAACTTGTCAAGACTTGGGACACGCACTTCTCAAGACTTGGGACAAGTGACTTCTCAAGACTTGGGACAAGTGACTTCTCAAGACTTGGGACACGCACTTCTCAATACTTGGGACAAGTGACTTCTCAAGACTTGGGACAAGTGACTTCTCAAGACTTGTGACAAGTGACTTCTCAAGACTTGAGACACGCACTTCTCAAAACTTGTGACAATTGACTTCTCAAGACTTATTACTAGTGACTTCTCAAGACTTGGTACACGCACTTCACAAGACTTTGGACAAGTGACTTCTCAAGACTTGGGACAATTGACTTCTCAAGACTTTGGACACGCACTTCTCAAGACTTGGGACACTCACTTCTCAAGACTTGGGACAAGTGACATCTCAAGACTTGGGACATGTGACTTCTCAAAACTTGGGACAAGTGACTTCTCAACACTTGGGACATGTGACTTCTCAACACTTGGGACACGCACTTCTCAAGACTTGGGACAAGTGACTTCTCAAGACTTGGGACAAGTGACTTCTCAAGACTTGGGACAAGTGACTTTTCAAGACTTGGGTCACGCACTTCTCAAGAATTGGGACAAGTGACATCTCAAGTCTTGGGACATGTGACTTCCCAAGTCTTTGGACAAGTGACATATCAAGACTTGGGAAAAGTGACTTCTCAAGACTTGGGACAAGCGACTTCTCAAGACTTGGGACAAGTGACTTCTCAAGACTTGGGACACTCACTTCTCAAGACTTGGGACAATTGACTTCTCAAGACTTGGGACAAGTGACTTCTCAAGGCTTGGGACTTATGACTTCTCAAGTCTTGGAACAAGTGACATCTCAAGACTTAGAACAAGTGACTTTTCAAGACTTGGGAAACGCACTTCTCAATACTTGGGACAAGTGACTTCTCAAGACTTGGGACAAGTGACTTCTCAAGACTTGGAACAAGTGACTTCTCAAGACTTGGGACACGCACTTCTGAAGACCTGGGACAAGTGATTTCTCAAGACTTGGGACAAGTGACTTCTCAAGACTTGGGACATGTGACTTCTCAGGACTTGTGACACAAACTTCTCTAGTCTTGGGACAAGTGACTTCTCAAGACTTGGGACAAGTGACTTCTCAAGACTTGGTACACGCATTTCTCAAAACTTGGGACAAGTGACTTCTCAAGACTTGGGACAAGTGACTTCTGAAGACTTGGGACAAGTGACTTCTCAAGACTTGGGACACGCACTTCTCAAGGCTTGGGACAAATGACTTTTCAAGTCTTGGGACAAGTGATATCTCAAGACTTGGGACAAGTGACTTCTCAAGACTTGGGACAAGTGACTTCTCAAGACTTGGGACAAGTGACTTCTCAAGACTTGGGACATGTGACTTCTCAAGACTTGGGACACGCACTTCTCAAGACTTGGGATAAGTGACGTCTCAAGACTTGGGACAAGTGACTTCTCAAGACTTGGGACAAGTGACTTCTCAAGACTTGGGAAACGCACTTATGAAGACTTGGGACAAGTGACTTCTCAAGACTTGGGACAAGTGACTTCTCAAGACTTGGGACACGCACTTCTGAAGACTTGGGACAATCGACTTCTCAAGTCTTGTGACAAGTGACTTCTCAAGTCTTGGGACAAGTGACTTCTCAAGACTTGGGACACGCACTTCTCAAGACTTGGGACAAGTGACTTATCAAGACTTGGGACAAGAACTTCTGAAGACTTGGGACAAGTGACTTCTGAAGACTTGGGACATGTGACTTCTCAGGACTTGGGACACGCACTTCTGAAGTCTTGGGACAAGTGACCTTTCAAGACTTGGGTCACGCACTTCTCAAGACTTGGGACAAGTGACATCTCAAGTCTTGGGACATGGGACTTCCCAAGTCTTTGGACAAGTGACATATAAAGACTTGGTAAAAGTGACTTCTCAAGACTTGGAAAAAGTGACTTCTCAAGACTTGGAACATGTCACTTCTCAAGACTTGGGACACGCACTTCTCAAGACTTGGGACTAGTGACTTCTCAAGACTTGTGACAAGTGATATCTCAAGACTTGGGACAAGTGACTACTCAAGACTTGGGACAAGTGACTTCTCAAGACTTGGGACACGCACTTCTCAAAACTTGGGACAAATGACTTCTCAAGACTTGGGACAAGTGACTTCTCAAGACTTGGGACAAGTGACTTCTCAAGACTTGGGAAAAGTAACTTGTCAAGACTTGGGACAAGAAACTCCTCAAGACTTGGGACACGCACTTCTCAAGTCTTGGGACAAGTGACTTCTCAAGACTTGGGACAAGTGACATCTCAAGACTTAGGACAAGTGACATCTCAAGACTTGGAACAAGTGACTTCTCAAGACTTGGGACAAGTGACTTCTCAAGACTTGGGACACGCACTTTTCAAGACTTGGGACAAGTGACTTCTCAAGACTTGGGACAAGTGACTTCTCAAGACTTGGGACAAGTAACTTGTCAAGACTTGGGACACGCACTTCTCAAGACTTGGGACAAGTGACTTCTCAAGACTTGGGACAAGTGACTTCTCAAGACTTGGGACACGCACTTCTCAATACTTGGGACAAGTGACTTCTCAAGACTTGGGACAAGTGACTTCTCAAGACTTGTGACAAGTGACTTCTCAAGAATTGGGACACGCACTTCTCAAAACTTGTGACAATTGACTTCTCAAGACTTAGGACTAGTGACTTCTCAAGACTTGGTACACGCACTTCACAAGACTTTGGACATGTGACTTCTCAAGACTTGGGACAATTGACTTCTCAAGACTTTGGACACGCACTTCTCAAGACTTGGGACACTCACTTCTCAAGACTTGGGACAAGTGACATCTCAAGACTTGGGACATGTGACTTCTCAAAACTTGGGACAAGTGACTTCTCAACACTTGGGACATGTGACTTCTCAACACTTGGGACACGCACTTCTCAAGACTTGGGACAAGTGACTTCTCAAGACTTGGGACAAGTGACTTCTCAAGACTTGGGACAAGTGACTTTTCAAGACTTGGGTCACGCACTTCTCAAGAATTGGGACAAGTGACATCTCAAGTCTTGGGACATGTGACTTCCCAAGTCTTTGGACAAGTGACATATCAAGACTTGGGAAAAGTGACTTCTCAAGACTTGGGACAAGTGACTTCTCAAGACTTGGGACAAGTGACTTCTCAAGACTTGGGACACTCACTTCTCAAGACTTGGGACAATTGACTTCTCAAGACTTGGGACAAGTGACTTCTCAAGACTTGGGACTTATGACTTCTCAAGTCTTGGAACAAGTGACATCTCAAGACTTAGAACAAGAGACTTTTCAAGACTTGGGAAACGCACTTCTCAATACTTGGGACAAGTGACTTCTCAAGACTTGGGACAAGTGACTTCTCAAGACTTGGAACAAGTGACTTCTCAATACTTGGGACACGCACTTCTGAAGACCTGGGACAAGTGATTTCTCAAGACTTGGGACAAGTGACTTCTCAAGACTTGGGACATGTGACTTCTCAGGACTTGTGACACGCACTTCTCAAGTCTTGGGACAAGTGACTTCTCAAGACTTGGGACAAGTGACTTCTCAAGACTTGGTACACGCATTTCTCAAAACTTGGGACAAGTGACTTCTCAAGACTTGGGACAAGTGACTTCTGAAGACTTGGGACAAGTGACTTCTCAAGACTTGGGACACGCACTTCTCAAGGCTTGGGACAAGTGACTTTTCAAGTCTTGGGACAAGTGATATCTCAAGACTTGGGACAAGTGACTTCTCAAGACTTGGGACAAGTGACTTCTCAAGACTTGGGACAAGTGACTTCTCAAGACTTGGGACATGTGACTTCTCAAGACTTGGGACACGCACTTCTCAAGACTTGGGATAAGTGACGTCTCAAGACTTGGGACAAGTGACTTCTCAAGACTTGGGACAAGTGACTTCTCAAGACTTGGGACAAGTGACTTCTCAAGACTTGGGACACGCACTTCTGAAGACTTGGGACAATCGACTTCTCAAGTCTTGTGACAAGTGACTTCTCAAGTCTTGGGACAAGTGACTTCTCAAGACTTGGGACACGCACTTCTCAATACTTGGGACAAGTGACTTCTCAAAACTTGGGACAAGTGACTTCTCAAGACTTGGTACACGCACTTCTCAACACTTGGGACATGTGACTTCTCAAGTGTTCGGACAAGTGACTTCTCAAAACTTGTGACAAGTGACTTCTCAAGACTTGGGACAAGTGACTTCTCAAGACTTGGGACAAGTGACTTCTCAAGTCTTGGAACACGCACTTCTCAAGACTTGGGACAAGTGACTTCTCAAGACTTGGGACAAGTGACTTCTCAAGACTTGGGACAAGTGACTTCTCAAGACTTGGGACAAGTAACTTCTCAAGACTTGGGACAAGTAACTCCTCATGACTTGGGACACGCACTTCTCAAGACTTGGGACAAGTGACTTCTCAAGACTTGGGACAAGTGACTTCTCAAGATTTTGGGACAAGTGACTTCTCAAGACTTGGGACACGCACTTCTCAAGACTTGGGACAAGTGACTTCTCAAGTCTTGGTACAAGTGACTTCTCAAGACTTGGGACAAGTGACTTCTCAAGAATTGGGACACGCACTTCTTAAGACTTGGGACAAGTGACTTCTCAAGACTTTGGACAAGTGACTTCTCAAGACTTCGGACAAGTGACATCTCAAGACTTTTAAAAAATGACTTCTCAAGACTTGGGACATGTCACTTCTCAAGACTTGGGACAAGTGACTTCTCATGACTTGGGACAAGTGACTTCTCAAGACTTGGGACAAGTGACTTCTCAAGACTTGGGACAAGTGACTTCTCAAGACTTGGGACAAGTGACTTCTCAAGACTTGGGACACTCACTTCTCAAGACTTGGGACAAGTGACTTCTCAAGACTTGGGACAAGTGACTTCTCAAGACTTGGGACAAGTGACTTCTCAAGACTTGGGACACGCACTTCTCAAGACTTTTGACAAGTGACTTCTCAAGTCTTGGTACAAGTGACTTCTCAAGACTTGGGACAAGTGACTTCTCAAGAATTGGGACACGCACTTCTTAAGACTTGGGACAAGTGACTTCTCAAGACTTTGGACAAGTGACTTCTCAAGACTTCGGACAAGTGACATCTCAAGACTTGGAAAAATGACTTCTCAAAACTTGGGACATGTCACTTCTCAAGACTTGGGACAAGTGACTTCTCATGACTTGGGACAAGTGACTTCTCAAGACTTGGGACAAGTGACTTCTCAAGACTTGTGACAAGTGACTTCTCAAGACTTGGGACAAGTGACTTCTCAAGACTTGGGACAAGTGACTTCTCAAGACTTGGGACACTCACTTCTCAAGACTTGGGACAAGTGACTTCTCAAGACTTGGGACAAGTGACTTCTCAAGACTTGGGACAAGTGACTTCTCAAGACTTGGGACAATTGACTTCTCAAGACTTGGGACAAGTAACTTCTCAAGACTTGGGACAAGTAACTTCTCAAGACTTGGGACACGCACTTCTCAAGACTTGGGACAAGTGACTTCTCAAGACTTGGGACACGCACTTCTCAAGACTTGGGACAAGTGACTTCTCAAGATTTGGGACAAGTGACTTCTCAAGACTTGGGACAAGTAACTTCTCAAGACTTGTGACAAGTGACTTCTCAAGACTTGGGACAATTGACTTCTCAAGACTTGGGACAATTGACTTTTCAAGACTTAGGACAATTGACTTCTCAAGACTTGGGACAAGTGACTTCTCAAGACTTGGGACATGTGACTTCACAAGACTTGGGACAAGTGACTTCTCAAGACTTGGGACACTCACTTCTCAAGACTTGGGACAATTGACTTCTCAAGACTTGGGACAAGTGACTTCTCAAGACTTGGGACTTATGACTTCTCAAGTCTTGGAACAAGTGACATCTCAAGACTTAGGACAAGTGACTTTTCAAGACTTGGGAAACGCACTTCTCAATACTTGGGACAAGTGACTTCTCAAGACTTGGGACAAGTGACTTCTCAAGACTTGGATCAAGTGACTTCTCAAGACTTGGAACAAGTGACTTCTCAAGACTTGGGACACGCACTTCTCAAGACCTGGGACAAGTGACTTCTCAGGACTTGTGACACGCACTTCTCAAGTCTTGGGACAAGTGACTTCTCAAGACTTGGGACAAGTGACTTCTCAAGACTTGGTACACGCATTTCTCAAAACTTGGGACAAGTGACTTCTCAAGACTTGGGACAAGTGACTTCTGAAGACTTGGGACAAGTGACTTCTCAAGACTTGGGACACGCACTTCTCAAGGCTTGGGACAAGTGACTTTTCAAGTCTTGGGACAAGTGATATCTCAAGACTTGGGACAAGTGACTTCTCAAGACTTGGGACAAGTGACTTCTCAAGACTTGGGACAAGTGACTTCTCAAGACTTGGGACATGTGACTTCTCAAGACTTGGGACACGCACTTCTCAAGACTTGGGATAAGTGACGTCTCAAGACTTGGGACAAGTGACTTCTCAAGACTTGGGACAAGTGACTTCTCAAGACTTGGGAAACGCACTTATGAAGACTTGGGACAAGTGACTTCTCAAGACTTGGGACAAGTGACTTCTCAAGAATTGGGACACGCACTTCTGAAGACTTGGGACAATCGAATTCTCAAGTCTTGTGACAAGTGACTTCTCAAGTCTTGGGACAAGTGACTTCTCAAGACTTGGGACACGCACTTCTCAATACTTGGGACAAGTGACTTCTCAAAACTTGGGACAAGTGACTTCTCAAGACTTGGTACACGCACTTCTCAACACTTGGGACATGTGACTTCTCAAGTGTTCGGACAAGTGACTTCTCAAAACTTGTGACAAGTGACTTCTCAAGACTTGGGACAAGTGACTTCTCAAGACTTGGGACAAGTGACTTCTCAAGTCTTGGAACACGCACTTCTCAAGACTTGGGACAAGTGACTTCTCAAGACTTGGGACAAGTGACTTCTCAAGACTTGGGACAAGTGACTTTTCAAGACTTGGGACAAGTAACTTCTCAAGACTTGGGACAAGTAACTCCTCATGACTTGGGACACGCACTTCTCAAGACTTGGGACAAGTGACTTCTCAAGACTTGGGACAAGTGACTTCTCAAGATTTTGGGACAAGTGACTTCTCAAGACTTGGGACACGCACTTCTCAAGACTTGGGACAAGTGACTTCTCAAGTCTTGGTACAAGTGACTTCTCAAGACTTGGGACAAGTGACTTCTCAAGAATTGGGACACGCACTTCTTAAAACTTGGGACAAGTGACTTCTCAAGACTTTGGACAAGTGACTTCTCAAGACTTCGGACAAGTGACATCTCAAGACTTGGAAAAATGACTTCTCAAGACTTGGGACATGTCACTTCTCAAGACTTGGGACAAGTGACTTCTCAAGACTTGGGACAAGTGACTTCTCAAGACTTGGGACAAGTGACTTCTCAAGACTTGTGACAAGTGACTTCTCAAGACTTGGGACAAGTGTCTTCTCAAGACTTGGGACAAGTGACTTCTCAAGACTTGGGACACTCACTTCTCAAGACTTGGGACAAGTGACTTCTCAAGACTTGGGACAAGTGACTTCTCAGGACTTGGGACAAGTGACTTCTCAAGACTTGGGACAATTAACTTCTCAAGACTTGGGACAAGTAACTTCTCAAGACTTGGGACACGCACTTCTCAAGACTTGGGACAAGTGACTTCTCAAGACTTGGGACAAGTGACTTCTCAAGACTTTGGACACGCACTTCTCAAGACTTGGGACAAGTGACTTCTCAAGATTTGGGACAAGTGACTTCTCAAGACTTGGGACAAGTAACTTCTCAAGACTTGTGACAAGTGACTTTTCAAGACTTGGGACAATTGACTTCTCAAGACTTGGGACAATTGACTTCTCAAGACTTAGGACAATTGACTTCTCAAGACTTGGGACAAGTGACTTCTCAAGACTTGGGACAAGTGACTTCACAAGACTTGGGACAAGTGACTTCTCAAGACTTGGGACACTCACTTCTCAAGACTTGGGACAATTGACTTCTCAAGACTTGGGACAAGTGACTTCTCAAGACTTGGGACTTATGACTTCTCAAGTCTTGGAACAAGTGACATCTCAAGACTTAGGACAAGTGACTTTTCAAGACTTGGGAAACGCACTTCTCAATACTTGGGACAAGTGACTTCTCAAGACTTGGGACAAGTGACTTCTCAAGACTTGGAACAAGTGACTTCTCAAGACTTGGGACACGCACTTCTCAAGACCTGGGACAAGTGATTTCTCAAGACTTGGGACAAGTGACTTCTCAAGACTTGGGACATGTGACTTCTCAGGACTTGTGACACGCACTTCTCAAGTCTTGGGACAAGTGACTTCTCAAGACTTGGGACAAGTGACTTCTCAAGACTTGGTACACGCATTTCTCAAAACTTGGGACAAGTGACTTCTCAAGACTTGGGACAAGTGACTTCTCAAGACTTGGGACTTATGACTTCTCAAGTCTTGGAACAAGTGACATCTCAAGACTTAGGACAAGTGACTTTTCAAGACTTGGGAAACGCACTTCTCAATACTTGGGACAAGTGACTTCTCAAGACTTGGGACAAGTGACTTCTCAAGACTTGGATCAAGTGACTTCTCAAGACTTGGAACAAGTGACTTCTCAAGACTTGGGACACGCACTTCTCAAGACCTGGGACAAGTGACTTCTCAGGACTTGTGACACGCACTTCTCAAGTCTTGGGACAAGTGACTTCTCAAGACTTGGGACAAGTGACTTCTCAAGACTTGGTACACGCATTTCTCAAAACTTGGGACAAGTGACTTCTCAAGACTTGGGACAAGTGACTTCTGAAGACTTGGGACAAGTGACTTCTCAAGACTTGGGACACGCACTTCTCAAGGCTTGGGACAAGTGACTTTTCAAGTCTTGGGACAAGTGATATCTCAAGACTTGGGACAAGTGACTTCTCAAGACTTGGGACAAGTGACTTCTCAAGACTTGGGACAAGTGACTTCTCAAGACTTGGGACATGTGACTTCTCAAGACTTGGGACACGCACTTCTCAAGACTTGGGATAAGTGACGTCTCAAGACTTGGGACAAGTGACTTCTCAAGACTTGGGACAAGTGACTTCTCAAGACTTGGGAAACGCACTTATGAAGACTTGGGACAAGTGACTTCTCAAGACTTGGGACAAGTGACTTCTCAAGAATTGGGACACGCACTTCTGAAGACTTGGGACAATCGAATTCTCAAGTCTTGTGACAAGTGACTTCTCAAGTCTTGGGACAAGTGACTTCTCAAGACTTGGGACACGCACTTCTCAATACTTGGGACAAGTGACTTCTCAAAACTTGGGACAAGTGACTTCTCAAGACTTGGTACACGCACTTCTCAACACTTGGGACATGTGACTTCTCAAGTGTTCGGACAAGTGACTTCTCAAAACTTGTGACAAGTGACTTCTCAAGACTTGGGACAAGTGACTTCTCAAGACTTGGGACAAGTGACTTCTCAAGTCTTGGAACACGCACTTCTCAAGACTTGGGACAAGTGACTTCTCAAGACTTGGGACAAGTGACTTCTCAAGACTTGGGACAAGTGACTTTTCAAGACTTGGGACAAGTAACTTCTCAAGACTTGGGACAAGTAACTCCTCATGACTTGGGACACGCACTTCTCAAGACTTGGGACAAGTGACTTCTCAAGACTTGGGACAAGTGACTTCTCAAGATTTTGGGACAAGTGACTTCTCAAGACTTGGGACACGCACTTCTCAAGACTTGGGACAAGTGACTTCTCAAGTCTTGGTACAAGTGACTTCTCAAGACTTGGGACAAGTGACTTCTCAAGAATTGGGACACGCACTTCTTAAAACTTGGGACAAGTGACTTCTCAAGACTTTGGACAAGTGACTTCTCAAGACTTCGGACAAGTGACATCTCAAGACTTGGAAAAATGACTTCTCAAGACTTGGGACATGTCACTTCTCAAGACTTGGGACAAGTGACTTCTCAAGACTTGGGACAAGTGACTTCTCAAGACTTGGGACAAGTGACTTCTCAAGACTTGTGACAAGTGACTTCTCAAGACTTGGGACAAGTGTCTTCTCAAGACTTGGGACAAGTGACT
The DNA here is from genome assembly GCF_977971745.1 of Zootermopsis nevadensis. Taxonomy (NCBI): domain Eukaryota; kingdom Metazoa; phylum Arthropoda; class Insecta; order Blattodea; family Termopsidae; genus Zootermopsis; species Zootermopsis nevadensis. Next base: position 5,108,779 of record NW_028259192.1, on the reverse strand, counting down.
TCTCAAGACTTGGGACACTCACTTCTCAAGACTTGGGACAAGTGACTTCTCAAGACTTGGGACAAGTGACTTCTCAGGACTTGGGACAAGTGACTTCTCAAGACTTGGGACAATTAACTTCTCAAGACTTGGGACAAGTAACTTCTCAAGACTTGGGACACGCACTTCTCAAGACTTGGGACAAGTGACTTCTCAAGACTTGGGACAAGTGACTTCTCAAGACTTTGGACACGCACTTCTCAAGACTTGGGACAAGTGACTTCTCAAGATTTGGGACAAGTGACTTCTCAAGACTTGGGACAAGTAACTTCTCAAGACTTGTGACAAGTGACTTTTCAAGACTTGGGACAATTGACTTCTCAAGACTTGGGACAATTGACTTCTCAAGACTTAGGACAATTGACTTCTCAAGACTTGGGACAAGTGACTTCTCAAGACTTGGGACAAGTGACTTCACAAGACTTGGGACAAGTGACTTCTCAAGACTTGGGACACTCACTTCTCAAGACTTGGGACAATTGACTTCTCAAGACTTGGGACAAGTGACTTCTCAAGACTTGGGACTTATGACTTCTCAAGTCTTGGAACAAGTGACATCTCAAGACTTAGGACAAGTGACTTTTCAAGACTTGGGAAACGCACTTCTCAATACTTGGGACAAGTGACTTCTCAAGACTTGGGACAAGTGACTTCTCAAGACTTGGAACAAGTGACTTCTCAAGACTTGGGACACGCACTTCTCAAGACCTGGGACAAGTGATTTCTCAAGACTTGGGACAAGTGACTTCTCAAGACTTGGGACATGTGACTTCTCAGGACTTGTGACACGCACTTCTCAAGTCTTGGGACAAGTGACTTCTCAAGACTTGGGACAAGTGACTTCTCAAGACTTGGTACACGCATTTCTCAAAACTTGGGACAAGTGACTTCTCAAGACTTGGGACAAGTGACTTCTGAAAACTTGGGACAAGTGACTTCTCAAGACTTGGGACACGCACTTCTCAAGACTTGGGACAAGTGACTTCTCAAGACTTGGGACAAGTGACTTCTCAAGACTTGGGACAAGTGACTTCTCAAGACTTGGGACTTATGACTTCTCAAGTCTTGGAACAAGTGACATCTCAAGACTTAGGACAAGTGACTTTTCAAGACTTGGGAAACGCACTTCTCAATACTTGGGACAAGTGACTTCTCAAGACTTGGGACAAGTGACTTCTCAAGACTTGGAACAAGTGACTTCTCAAGACTTGGGACACGCACTTCTCAAAACCTGGGACAAGTGATTTCTCAAGACTTGGGACAAGTGACTTCTCAAGACTTGGGACATGCGACTTCTCAGGATTTGTGACACGCACTTCTCAAGTCTTGGGACAAGTGGCTTCTCAAGACTTGGGACAAGTGACTTCTCAAGACTTGGTACACGCATTTCTCAAAACTTGGGACAAGTGACTTCTCAAGACTTGGGACAAGTGACTTCTGAAAACTTGGGACAAGTGACTTCTCAAGACTTGGGACAAGTGATTTCTCAAGACTTGGGACAAGTGACTTCTCAAGACTTGGGACAAGTGACTTCTCAAGACTTGGGACATGTGACTTCTCAAGACTTGGGAGACGCACTTCTCAAGACTTGGGATAAGTGACGTCTCAAGACTTGGGACAAGTGACTTCTCAAGACTTGGGACAAGTGACTTCTCAAGACTTGGGAAACGCACTTATGAAGACTTGGGACAAGTGACTTCTGAAGACTTGGGACAAGTGACTTCTCAAGACTTGGGACACGCAGTTCTGAAGACTTGGGACAATCGACTTCTCAAGTCTTGTGACAAGTGACTTCTCAAGACTTGGGACAAGTGACTTCTCAAGACTTGGGACACGCACTTCTCAATACTTGGGACAAGTGACTTCTCAAAACTTGGGACATGTGACTTCTCAAGACTTGGTACACGCACTTCTCAAGACTTGTGACATGTGACTTCTCAAGTGTTCGGACAAGTGACTTCTCAAAACTTGTGACAAGTGACTTCTCAAGACTTGGGACAAGTGATTTCTCAAGACTTGGGACAAGTGACTTCTCAAGACTTGGGACAAGTGACTTCTCAAGATTTGGGACAAGTGACTTCTCAAGACTTGGGACACGCACTTCTCAAGACTTGGGACAAGTGACTTCTCAAGTCTTGGTACAAGTGACTTCTCAAGACTTGGGACATGTGACTTCTCAAGAATTGGGACACGCACTTCTTAAGACTTGGGACAAGTGACTTCTCAAGACTTTGGACAAGTGACTTCTCAAGACTTCGGACAAGTGACATCTCAAGACTTGGAAAAATGACTTCTCAAGACTTGGGACATGTCACTTCTCAAGACTTGGGACAAGTGACTTCTCAAGACTTGGGACAAGTGACTTCTCAAGACTTGGGACAAGTGACTTCTCAAGACTTGTGACAAGTGACTTCTCAAGACTTGGGACAAGTGACTTCTCAAGACTTGGGACAAGTGACTTCTCAAGACTTGGGACACGCACTTCTCAAGACTTGGGACAAGTAACTTCTCAAGACTTGGGACAAGTGACTTCTCAAGACTTGGGACAAGTGACTTCTCAAGACTTGGGACAAGTGACTTCTCAAGACTTGGGACAAGTAACTTCTCAAGACTTGGGACAAGTGACTTCTCAAGATTTGTTACAAGTGACTTCTCAAGACTTGGGACAAGTAACTTCTCAAGACTTGTGACAAGTGACTTCTCAAGACTTGGGACAATTGACTTCTCAAGACTTGGGACAATTGACTTCTCAAGACTTAGGACAATTGACTTCTCAAGACTTGGGACAAGTGACTTCTCAAGACTTGGGACTTATGACTTCTCAAGTCTTGGAACAAGTGACATCTCAAGACTTAGGACAAGTGACTTTTCAAGACTTGGGAAACGCACTTCTCAAGATTTGGGACAAGTGACTTCTCAAGACTTGGGACATGTGACTTCTCAAAACTTGTTACAAGTGACTTCTCAAGACTTGGGACATGTGACTTCTCAACACTTGGGACACGCACTTCTCAAGACTTGGGACAAGTGACTTCTCAAGACTTGGGACAAGTGACTTCTCAAGACTTGGGACAAGTGGCTCTTCAAGACTTGGGTCACGCACTTCTCAAGAATTGGGACAAGTGACATCTCAAGTCTTGGGACATGTGACTTCCCAAGTCTTTGGACAAGTGACATATCAAGACTTGGGAAAAGTGACTTCTCAAGACTTGGGAAAAGTGACTTCTAAAGACTTGGGACACGCACTTCTCAAGACTTTGGACAAGCGACTTCTCAAGACTTGGGACAAGTGAATTCTCAAGACTTGGGACAAGTGAATTCTCAAGACTTGGGACACTCACTTCTCAAGACTTGGGACAATTGACTTCTCAAGACTTGGGACAAGTGACTTCTCAAGACTTGGGACAAGTGACTTCTCAAGACTTGTGACAAGTGACTTCTGAAGACTTGGGACAAGTGACTTCTCAAGACTTGGGACAAGTGACTTCTCAAGACTTGAGACACTCACTTCTCAAGACTTGGGACAAGTGACTTCTCAAGACTTGGGACAAGTGACTTCTCAAGACTTGGGACAAGTGACTTCTCAAGACTTGGGACAATTGACTTCTCAAGACTTGGGACAAGTAACTTCTCAAGACTTGGGACAAGTAACTTCTCAAGACTTGGGACACGCACTTCTCAAGACTTGGGACAAGTGACTTCTCAAGACTTGGGACACGCACTTCTCAAGACTTGGGACAAGTGACTTCTCAAGATTTGGGACAAGTGACTTCTCAAGACTTGGGACAAGTAACTTCTCAAGACTTGTGACAAGTGACTTCTCAAGACTTGGGACAATTGACTTCTCAAGACTTGGGACAATTGACTTTTCAAGACTTAGGACAATTGACTTCTCAAGACTTGGGACAAGTGACTTCTCAAGACTTGGGACAAGTGACTTCACAAGACTTGGGACAAGTGACTTCTCAAGACTTCGGACACTCACTTCTCAAGACTTGGGACAATTGACTTCTCAAGACTTGGGACAAGTGACTTCTCAAGACTTGGGACTTATGACTTCTCAAGTCTTGGAACAAGTGACATCTCAAGACTTAGGACAAGTGACTTTTCAAGACTTGGGAAACGCACTTCTCAATACTTGGGACAAGTGACTTCTCAAGACTTGGGACAAGTGACTTCTCAAGACTTGGATCAAGTGACTTCTCAAGACTTGGAACAAGTGACTTCTCAAGACTTGGGACACGCACTTCTCAAGACCTGGGACAAGTGACTTCTCAGGACTTGTGACACGCACTTCTCAAGTCTTGGGACAAGTGACTTCTCAAGACTTGGGACAAGTGACTTCTCAAGACTTGGTACACGCATTTCTCAAAACTTGGGACAAGTGACTTCTCAAGACTTGGGACAAGTGACTTCTGAAGACTTGGGACAAGTGACTTCTCAAGACTTGGGACACGCACTTCTCAAGGCTTGGGACAAGTGACTTTTCAAGTCTTGGGACAAGTGATATCTCAAGACTTGGGACAAGTGACTTCTCAAGACTTGGGACAAGTGACTTCTCAAGACTTGGGACAAGTGACTTCTCAAGACTTGGGACATGTGACTTCTCAAGACTTGGGACACGCACTTCTCAAGACTTGGGATAAGTGACGTCTCAAGACTTGGGACAAGTGACTTCTCAAGACTTGGGACAAGTGACTTCTCATGACTTGGGAAACGCACTTATGAAGACTTGGGACAAGTGACTTCTCAAGACTTGGGACAAGTGACTTCTCAAGACTTGGGACACGCACTTCTGAAGACTTGGGACAATCGACTTCTCAAGTCTTGTGACAAGTGACTTCTCAAGTCTTGGGACAAGTGACTTCTCAAGACTTGGGACACGCACTTCTCAATACTTGGGACAAGTGACTTCTCAAAACTTGGGACAAGTGACTTCTCAAGACTTGGTACACGCACTTCTCAACACTTGGGACATGTGACTTCTCAAGTGTTTGGACAAGTGACTTCTCAAAACTTGTGACAAGTGACTTCTCAAGACTTGGGACAAGTGACTTCTCAAGACTTGGGACAAGTGACTTCTCAAGTCTTGGAACACGCACTTCTCAAGACTTGGGACAAGTGACTTCTCAAGACTTGGGACAAGTGACTTCTCAAGACTTGGGACAAGTGACTTCTCAAGACTTGGGACAAGTGACTTCTCAAGACTTGGGACAAGTAACTTCTCAAGACTTGGGACAAGTAATTCCTCATGACTTGGGACACGCACTTCTCAAGACTTGGGACAAGTGACTTCTCAAGACTTGGGACAAGTGACTTCTCAAGATTTTGGGACAAGTGACTTCTCAAGACTTGGGACACGCACTTCTCAAGACTTGGGACAAGTGACTTCTCAAGTCTTGGTACAAGTGACTTCTCAAGACTTGGGACAAGTGACTTCTCAAGAATTGGGACACGCACTTCTTAAGACTTGGGACAAGTGACTTCTCAAGACTTTGGACAAGTGACTTCTCAAGACTTCGGACAAGTGACATCTCAAGACTTGGAAAAATGACTTCTCAAGACTTGGGACATGTCACTTCTCAAGACTTGGGACAAGTGACTTCTCAAGACTTGGGACAAGTGACTTCTCAAGACTTGGGACAAGTGACTTCTCAAGACTTGTGACAAGTGACTTCTCAAGACTTGGGACAAGTGACTTCTCAAGACTTGGGACAAGTGACTTCTCAAGACTTGGGACACTCACTTCTCAAGACTTGGGACAAGTGACTTCTCAAGACTTGGGACAAGTGACTTCTCAAGACTTGGGACAAGTGACTTCTCAAGACTTGGGACAAGTAACTTCTCAAGACTTGGGACAAGTAACTTCTCAAGACTTGGGACACGCACTTCTCAAGACTTGGGACAAGTGACTTCTCAAGACTTGGGACAAGTGACTTCTCAAGACTTGGGACACGCACTTCTCAAGACTTGGGACAAGTGACTTCTCAAGATTTGGGACAAGTGACTTCTCAAGACTTGGGACAAGTAACTTCTCAAGACTTGTGACAAGTGACTTCTCAAGACTTGGGACAATTGACTTCTCAAGACTTGGGACAATTGACTTCTCAAGACTTAGGACAATTGACTTCTCAAGACTTGGGACAAGTGACTTCTCAAGACTTGGGACAAGTGACTTCACAAGACTTGGGACAAGTGACTTCTCAAGACTTGGTACACTCACTTCTCAAGACTTGGGACAATTGACTTCTCAAGACTTGGGACAAGTGACTTCTCAAGACTTGGGACTTATGACTTCTCAAGTCTTGGAACAAGTGACATCTCAAGACTTAGGACAAGTGACTTTTCAAGACTTGGGAAACGCACTTCTCAATACTTGGGACAAGTGACTTCTCAAGACTTGGGACAAGTGACTTCTCAAGACTTGGAACAAGTGACTTCTCAAGACTTGGGACACGCACTTCTCAAGACCTGGGACAAGTGATTTCTCAAGACTTGGGACAAGTGACTTCTCAAGACTTGGGACATGTGACTTCTCAGGACTTGTGACACGCACTTCTCAAGTCTTGGGACAAGTGACTTCTCAAGACTTGGGACAAGTGACTTCTCAAGACTTGGTACACGCATTTCTCAAAACTTGGGACAAGTGACTTCTCAAGACTTGGGACAAGTGACTTCTGAAAACTTGGGACAAGTGACTTCTCAAGACTTGGGACACGCACTTCTCAAGACTTGGGACAAGTGACTTCTCAAGACTTGGGACAAGTGACTTCTCAAGACTTGGGACAAGTGACTTCTCAAGACTTGGGACTTATGACTTCTCAAGTCTTGGAACAAGTGACATCTCAAGACTTAGGACAAGTGACTTTTCAAGACTTGGGAAACGCACTTCTCAATACTTGGGACAAGTGACTTCTCAAGACTTGGGACAAGTGACTTCTCAAGACTTGGAACAAGTGACTTCTCAAGACTTGGGACACGCACTTCTCAAGACCTGGGACAAGTGATTTCTCAAGACTTGGGACAAGTGACTTCTGAAGACTTGGGACATGTGACTTCTCAGGATTTGTGACACGCACTTCTCAAGTCTTGGGACAAGTGACTTCTCAAGACTTGGGACAAGTGACTTCTCAAGACTTGGTACACGCATTTCTCAAAACTTGGGACAAGTGACTTCTCAAGACTTGGGACAAGTGACTTCTGAAAACTTGGGACAAGTGACTTCTCAAGACTTGGGACACGCACTTCTCAAGACTTGGGACAAGTGACTTCTCAAGACTTGGGACAAGTGACTTCTCAAGACTTGGGACAAGTGACTTCTCAAGACTTGGGACATGTGACTTCTCAAGACTTGGGAGACGCACTTCTCAAGACTTGGGATAAGTGACGTCTCAAGACTTGGGACAATTGACTTCTCAAGACTTGGGACAAGTGACTTCTCAAGACTTGGGAAACGCACTTATGAAGACTTGGGACAAGTGACTTCTGAAGACTTGGGACAAGTGACTTCTCAAGACTTGGGACACGCAGTTCTGAAGACTTGGGACAATCGACATCTCAAGTCTTGTGACAAGTGACTTCTCAAGACTTGGGACAAGTGACTTCTCAAGACTTGGGACACGCACTTCTCAATACTTGGGACAAGTGACTTCTCAAAACTTGGGACATGTGACTTCTCAAGACTTGGTACACGCACTTCTCAAGACTTGGGACATGTGACTTCTCAAGTGTTCGGACAAGTGACTTCTCAAAACTTGTGACAAGTGACTTCTCAAGACTTGGGACAAGTGACTTCTCAAGACTTGGGACAAGTGACTTCTCAAGTCTTGGAACACGCACTTCTCAAGACTTGGGACAAGTGACTTCTCAAGATTTGGGACAAGTGACTTCTCAAGACTTGGGACAAGTGACTTCTCAAGACTTGGGACAAGTAACTTCTCAAGACTTGGGACAAGTAACTCGTCAAGACTTGGGACACGCACTTCTCAAGACTTGGGACAAGTGACTTCTCAAGACTTGGGACAAGTGACTTCTCAAGACTTGGGACAAGTGACTTCTCAAGATTTGGGACAAGTGACTTCTCAAGACTTGGGACACGCACTTCTCAAGACTTGGGACAAGTGACTTCTCAAGTCTTGGTACAAGTGACTTCTCAAGACTTGGGACATGTGACTTCTCAAGAATTGGGACACGCACTTCTTAAGACTTGGGACAAGTGACTTGTCAAGACTTTGGACAAGTGACTTCTCAAGACTTCGGACAAGTGACATCTCAAGACTTGGAAAAATGACTTCTCAAGACTTGGGACATGTCACTTCTCAAGACTTGGGACAAGTGACTTCTCAAGACTTGGGACAAGTGACTTCTCAAGACTTGGGACAAGTGACTTCTCAAGACTTGTGACAAGTGACTTCTCAAGACTTGGGACAAGTGACTTCTCAAGACTTGGGACAAGTGACTTCTCAAGACTTGGGACACGCACTTCTCAAGACTTGGGACAAGTAACTTCTCAAGACTTGGGACAAGTGACTTCTCAAGACTTGGGACAAGTGACTTCTCAAGACTTGGGACAAGTGACTTCTCAAGACTTGGGACAAGTAACTTCTCAAGACTTGGGACAAGTGACTTCTCAAGATTTGTTACAAGTGACTTCTCAAGACTTGGGACAAGTAACTTCTCAAGACTTGTGACAAGTGACTTCTCAAGACTTGGGACAATTGACTTCTCAAGACTTGGGACAATTGACTTCTCAAGACTTAGGACAATTGACTTCTCAAGACTTGGGACAAGTGACTTCTCAAGACTTGGGACTTATGACTTCTCAAGTCTTGGAACAAGTGACATCTCAAGACTTAGGACAAGTGACTTTTCAAGACTTGGGAAACGCACTTCTCAAGACTTGGGACAAGTGACTTCTCAAGACTTAGGACATGTGACTTCTCAAAACTTGTTACAAGTGACTTCTCAAGACTTGGGACATGTGACTTCTCAACACTTGGGACACGCACTTCTCAAGACTTGGGACAAGTGACTTCTCAAGACTTGGGACAAGTGACTTCTCAAGACTTGGGACAAGTGGCTCTTCAAGACTTGGGTCACGCACTTCTCAAGAATTGGGACAAGTGACATCTCAAGTCTTGGGACATGTGACTTCCCAAGTCTTTGGACAAGTGACATATCAAGACTTGGGAAAAGTGACTTCTCAAGACTTGGGAAAAGTGACTTCTAAAGACTTGGGACACGCACTTCTCAAGACTTGGGACAAGCGACTTCTCAAGGCTTGGGACAAGTGAATTCTCAAGACTTGGGACAAGTGAATTCTCAAGACTTGGGACACTCACTTCTCAAGACTTGGAACAATTGACTTCTCAAGACTTGGGACAAGTGACTTCTCAAGACTTGGGACTTATGACTTCTCAAGTCTTGGAACAAGTGATATCTCAAGACTTATTACAAGTGACTTTTCAAGACTTGGGAAACGCACTTCTCAAGACTTGGGACAAGTGACTTCTCAAGACTTGGGACAAGTGACTTCTCAAGACTTGGTACACGCACTTCTCAAAACTTGGGACACGCACTTCTCAACACATGGGACAAGTGATTTCTCAAGACTTGGGACAAGTGACTTCTCAAGACTTGGGACATATGACTTCTCAGGACTTGTGACACGCACTTCTCAAGTCTTGGGACAAGTGACTTCTCAAGACTTGGGACAAGTGACTTCTGAAGACTTGGGACAAGTGACTTCACAAGACTTGGGACACGCACTTCTCAAGGCTTGGGACAAGTGACTTTTCAAGTCTTGGGACAAGTGTTATCTCAAGACTTGAGACAAGTGACTTCTCAAGACTTGGGACAAGTGACTTCTCAAGACTTGGGACAAGTGACTTCTCAAGACTTGGGACATGTGACTTCTGAAGACTTGGGACACGCACTTCTCAAGACTTGGGATAAGTGACGTCTCAAGACTTGGGACAAGTGACTGCTCAAGACTTGGGACAAGTGACTTCTCAAGACTTGTTAAACGCACTTGTGAAGAATTGGGACAAGTGACTTCTCAAGACTTGGGACAAGTGACTTCTGAAGACTTGGGACAATTGACTTCTCAAGACTTGTGACAAGTGACTTCTCAAGACTTGGGACTAGTGACTTCTCAAGACTTGGGACACGCACTTCTCAATACTTGGGACAAGCGACTTCTCAAGACTTGGGACAAATGACTTCTCAAGACTTGGTACACGCACTTCTCAAGACTTGGGACATGTGACTTCTCAAGTCTTGGGACAAGTGACTTCTCAAGACTTGGAGTTAGTGACATCTCAACACTTGGGTCACGCACTTCTCAAGGTTTGTTATAAGTGGCTTCTCAGGTCTTGGGACATTTGATTTCTCAAGACTTCGGACAAGTGACTTCTCAAGACTTGGTACAAGTGACTTCTCAAGACTTGAGACATGTGACTTCTCAAGACTTGGTACAAGTGACTTCTCAAGACTTGGGACATGTGACTTCTCATGACTTGGACAAGTGACTGCTCAAGACTTGGGACAAGTGACTTCTCAAGACTTGGGACATGTGACTTCTCAAGACTTGGAGCATGCACTTCTCAAGTCTTGGGACAAGTGACTTCTCAAGACTTGGGAAAAGTGACTTCTCAAGACTTGGGACACGCACTTCTCAAGACTTGGGACAAGTGACTTCTCAAGTCTTGGTACAAGTGACTTCTCAAGACTTGGGACATGTGACTTCTCAAGAATTGGGACAAGTGACTTCTCAAGACTTGGGACACGCACTTCTCAATACTTGGGACAAGTGACTTCTCAAAACTTTGGACAAGTGACTTCTCAAGACTTGGTACACGCACTTCTCAAGACTTGGGACATGTGACTTCTCAAGTGTTCGGACAAGTGACTTCTCAAAACTTGTGACAAGTGACTTCTCAAGACTTGGGACAAGTGACTTCTCAAGACTTGGGACAAGTGATTTCTCAAGTCTTGGAACACGCACTTCTCAAGACTTGGGACAAGTGACTTCTCAAGACTTGGGACAAGTGACTTCTCAAGACTTGGGACAAGTGACTTCTCAAGACTTGGGACAAGTAACTTCTCAAGACTTGGGACAAGTAACTCCTCAAGACTTGGGACACGCACTTCTCAAGACTTGGGACAAGTGACTTATCAAGACTTGGGACAAGTGACTTCTCAAGACTTGGGACAAGTGACTTCTCAAGACTTGGGACACGCACTTCTCAAGACTTGGGACAAGTGACTTCTCAAGACTTGGGACATGTGACTTCTCAAGAATTGGGACACGCACTTCTCAAGACTTGGGACAAGTGACTTCTCAAGACTTTGGAAAAGTGACTTCTCAAGACTTCGGACAAGTGACATCTCAAGACTTGGAAAAAGTGACTTCTCAAGACTTGGGACACGCACTTCTCAAGACTTGGGACAAGTGACTTCTCAAGACTTGGGACACGCACTTCTCAAGACTTGGGACAAGTGACTTCTCAAGATTTGGGACAAGTGACTTCTCAAGACTTGGGACAAGTAACTTCTCAAGACTTGTGACAAGTGACTTCTCAAGACTTGGGACAATTGACTTCTCCAGACTTGGGACAATTGACTTCTCAAGACTTAGGACAATTGACTTCCGAAGACTTGGGTCTAGTGACTTCTCAAGACTTGGGACTTATGACTTCTCAAGTCTTGGAACAAGTGACATCTCAAGACTTAGGACAAGTGACTTTTCAAGACTTGGGAAACGCACTTCTCAAGACTTGGGACAAGTGACTTCTCAAGACTTGGGACATGTGACTTCTCAAAACTTGGGACAAGTGACTTCTCAAGACTTGGGACATGTGACTTCTCAACACTTGGGACACGCACTTCTCAAGACTTGGGACAAGTGACTTCTCAAGACTTGGGACAAGTGACTTCTCAAGACTTGGGACAAGTGACTTTTCAAGACTTGGGTCACGCACTTCTCAAGAATTGGGACAAGTGACAACTCAAGTCTTGGGACATGTGACTTCCCAAGTCTTTGGACAAGTGACATATCAAGACTTGGAAAAAGTGACTTCTCAAGACTTGGGACAAGTGACTTCTCAAGACTTGGGAAAAGTGACTTCTCAAGACTTGGGACAAGCGACTTCTCAAGACTTGGGACAAGTGACTTCTCAAGACTTGGGACAAGTAACTCCTCAAGACTTGGGACACGCACTTCTCAAGACTTGGGACAAGTGACTTATCAAGACTTGGGACAAGTGACTTCTCAAGACTTGGGACAAGTGACTTCTCAAGACTTGGGACAAGTGACTTCTCAAGACTTGGGACACGCACTTCTCAAGACTTGGGACAAGTGACTTTTCAAGACTTGGGACACTCACTTCTCAAGACTTGGGACAATTGACTTCTCAAGACTTGGGACAAGTGACTTCTCAAGACTTGGGACTTATGACTTCTCAAGTCTTGGAACAAGTGACATCTCAAGACTTAGGACAAGTGACTTTTCAAGACTTGAGAAACGCACTTCTCAAGACTTGGGACATGTGACTTCTCAAGACTTGGGACAAGTGACTTCTCAAGACTTGGTACACGCACTTCTCAAAACTTGGGACACGCACTTCTCAAGACATGGGACAAGTGATTTCTCAAGACTTGGGACAAGTGACTTCTCAAGACTTGGGACATATGACTTCTCAGGACTTGTGACACGCACTTCTCAAGTCTTGGGACAAGTGACTTCTCAAGATTTTGGGACAAGTGACTTCTCAAGACTTGGGACACGCACTTCTCAAGACTTGGGACAAGTGACTTCTCAAGTCTTGGTACAAGTGACTTCTCAAGACTTGGGACAAGTGACTTCTCAAGAATTGGGACACGCACTTCTTAAGACTTGGGACAAGTGACTTCTCAAGACTTTGGACAAGTGACTTCTCAAGACTTCGGACAAGTGACATCTCAAGACTTGGAAAAATGACTTCTCAAGACTTGGGACATGTCACTTCTCAAGACTTGGGACAAGTGACTTCTCAAGACTTGGGACAAGTGACTTCTCAAGACTTGGGACAAGTGACTTCTCAAGACTTGTGACAAGTGACTTCTCAAGACTTGGGACAAGTGACTTCTCAAGACTTGGGACAAGTGACTTCTCAAGACTTGGGACACTCACTTCTCAAGACTTGGGACAAGTGACTTCTCAAGACTTGGGACAAGTGACTTTTCAAGACTTGGGACAAGTGACTTCTCAAGACTTGGGACAAGTAACTTCTCAAGACTTGGGACAAGTAACTTCTCAAGACTTGGGACACGCACTTCTCAAGACTTGGGACAAGTGACTTCTCAAGACTTGGGACAAGAGACTTCTCAAGACTTGGGACACGCACTTCTCAAGACTTGGGACAAGTGACTTCTCAAGATTTGGGACAAGTGACTTCTCAAGACTTGGGACAAGTAACTTCTCAAGACTTGTGACAAGTGACTTCTCAAGACTTGGGACAATTGACTTCTCAAGACTTGGGACAATTGACTTCTCAAGACTTAGGACAATTGACTTCTCAAGACTTGTTACAAGTGACTTCACAAGACTTGGGACAAGTGACTTCTCAAGACTTGGGACACTCACTTCTCAAGACTTGGGACAATTGACTTCTCAAGACTTGGGACAAGTGACTTCTCAAGACTTGGGACTTATGACTTCTCAAGTCTTGGAACAAGTGACATCTCAAGACTTAGGACAAGTGACTTTTCAAGACTTGGGAAACGCACTTCTCAAGACTTGGGACAATTGACTTCTCAAGACTTGGGACAAGTGACTTCTCAAGACTTGGGACTTATGACTTCTCAAGTCTTGGAACAAGTGACTTCTCAAGACTTGGGACAAGTGACTTCTCAAGACTTGGAACAAGTGACTTCTCAAGACTTGGGACACGCACTTCTCAAGACCTGGGACAAGTGATTTCTCAAGACTTGGGACAAGTGACTTCTCAAGACTTGGGACATGCGACTTCTCAGGACTTGTGACACGCACTTCTCAAGTCTTGGGACAAGTGACTTCTCAAGACTTGGGACAAGTGACTTCTCAAGACTTGGTACACGCATTTCTCAAAACTTGGGACAAGTGACTTCTCAAGACTTGGGACAAGTGACTTCTGAAAACTTGGGACAAGTGACTTCTCAAGACTTGGGACACGCACTTCTCAAGACTTGGGACAAGTGACTTCTCAAGACTTGGGACAAGTGACTTCTCAAGACTTGGGACAAGTGACTTCTCAAGACTTGGGACTTATGACTTCTCAAGTCTTGGAACAAGTGACATCTCAAGACTTAGGACAAGTGACTTTTCAAGACTTGGGAAACGCACTTCTCAATACTTGGGACAAGTGACTTCTCAAGACTTGGGACAAGTGACTTCTCAAGACTTGGAACAAGTGACTTCTCAAGACTTGGGACACGCACTTCTCAAGACCTGGGACAAGTGATTTCTCAAGACTTGGGACAAGTGACTTCTGAAGACTTGGGACATGTGACTTCTCAGGATTTGTGACACGCACTTCTCAAGTCTTGGGACAAGTGACTTCTCAAGACTTGGGACAAGTGACTTCTCAAGACTTGGTACATGCATTTCTCAAAACTTGGGACAAGTGACTTCTCAAGACTTGGGACAAGTGACTTCTGAAAACTTGGGACAAGTGACTTCTCAAGACTTGGGACACGCACTTCTCAAGACTTGGGACAAGTGACTTCTCAAGACTTGGGACAAGTGACTTCTCAAGACTTGGGACATGTGACTTCTCAAGACTTGGGAGACGCACTTCTCAAGACTTGGGATAAGTGACGTCTCAAGTCTTGGGACAAGTGACTTCTCAAGACTTGGGAAACGCACTTATGAAGACTTGGGACAAGTGACTTCTGAAGACTTGGGACAAGTGACTTCTCAAGACTTGGGACACGCAGTTCTGAAGACTTGGGACAATCGACTTCTCAAGTCTTGTGACAAGTGACTTCTCAAGACTTGGGACAAGTGACTTCTCAAGACTTGGGACACGCACTTCTCAATACTTGGGACAAGTGACTTCTCAAAACTTGGGACATGTGACTTCTCAAGACTTGGTACACGCACTTCTCAAGACTTGGGACATGTGACTTCTCAAGTGTTCGGACAAGTGACTTCTCAAAACTTGTGACAAGTGACTTCTCAAGACTTGGGACAAGTGACTTCTCAAGTCTTGGAACACGCACTTCTCAAGACTTGGGACAAGTGACTTCTCAAGATTTGGGACAAGTGACTTCTCAAGACTTTGGACAAGTGACTTCTCAAGACTTGGGACAAGTAACTTCTCAAGACTTGGGACAAGTAACTCCTCAAAACTTGGGACACGCACTTCTCAAGACTTGGGACAAGTGACTTCTCAAGACTTGGGACAAGTGACTTCTCAAGACTTGGGACAAGTGACTTCTCAAGATTTGGGACAAGTGACTTCTCAAGACTTGGGACACGCACTTCTCAAGACTTGGGACAAGTGACTTCTCAAGTCTTGGTACAAGTGACTTCTCAAGACTTGGGACATGTGACTTCTCAAGAATTGGGACACGCACTTCTTAAGACTTGGGACAAGTGACTTCTCAAGACTTTGGACAAGTGACTTCTCAAGACTTCGGACAAGTGACATCTCAAGACTTGGAAAAATGACTTCTCAAGACTTGGGACATGTCACTTCTCAAGTCTTGGGACAAGTGACTTCTCAAGACTTGGGACAAGTGACTTCTCAAGACTTGGGACAAGTGACTTCTCAAGACTTGTGACAAGTGACTTCTCAAGACTTGGGACAAGTGACTTCTCAAGACTTGGGACAAGTGACTTCTCAAGACTTGGGACACGCACTTCTCAAGACTTGGGACAAGTAACTTCTCAAGACTTGGGACAAGTGACTTCTCAAGACTTGGGACAAGTGACTTCTCAAGACTTGGGACAAGTGACTTCTCAAGACTTGGGACAAGTAACTTCTCAAGACTTGGGACAAGTGACTTCTCAAGATTTGTTACAAGTGACTTCTCAAGACTTGGGACAAGTAACTTCTCAAGACTTGTGACAAGTGACTTCTCAAGACTTGGGACAATTGACTTCTCAAGACTTGGGACAATTGACTTCTCAAGACTTAGGACAATTGACTTCTCAAGACTTGGGACAAGTGACTTCTCAAGACTTGGGACTTATGACTTCTCAAGTCTTGGAACAAGTGACATCTCAAGACTTAGGACAAGTGACTTTTCAAGACTTGGGAAACGCACTTCTCAAGACTTGGGACAAGTGACTTCTCAAGACTTAGGACATGTGACTTCTCAAAACTTGTTACAAGTGACTTCTCAAGACTTGGGACATGTGACTTCTCAACAATTGGGACACGCACTTCTCAAGACTTGGGACAAGTGACTTCTCAAGACTTGGGACAAGTGACTTCTCAAGACTTGGGACAAGTGGCTCTTCAAGACTTGGGTCACGCACTTCTCAAGAATTGGGACAAGTGACATCTCAAGTCTTGGGACATGTGACTTCCCAAGTCTTTGGACAAGTGACATATCAAGACTTGGGAAAAGTGACTTCTCAAGACTTGGGAAAAGTGACTTCTAAAGACTTGGGACACGCACTTCTCAAGACTTGGGACAAGCGACTTCTCAAGACTTGGGACAAGTGAATTCTCAAGACTTGGGACAAGTGAATTCTCAAGACTAGGGACACTCACTTCTCAAGACTTGGGACAATTGACTTCTCAAGACTTGGGACAAGTGACTTCTCAAGACTTGGGACTTATGACTTCTCAAGTCTTGGAACAAGTGACATCTCAAGACTTAGGACAAGTGACTTTTCAAGACTTGGGAAACGCACTTCTCAAGACTTGGGACAAGTGACTTCTCAAGACTTGGGACAAGTGACTTCTCAAGACTTGGTACACGCACTTCTCAAAACTTGGGACACGCACTTCTCAACACATGGGACAAGTGATTTCTCAAGACTTGGGACAAGTGACTTCTCAAGACTTGGGACATATGACTTCTCAGGACTTGTGACACGCACTTCTCAAGTCTTGGGACAAGTGACTTCTCAAGACTTGGGACAAGTGACTTCTGAAGACTTGGGACAAGTGACTTCACAAGACTTGGGACACGCACTTCTCAAGGCTTGGGACAAGTGACTTTTCAAGTCTTGGGACAAGTGTTATCTCAAGACTTGAGACAAGTGACTTCTCAAGACTTGGGACAAGTGACTTCTCAAGACTTGGGACAAGTGACTTCTCAAGACTTGGGACATGTGACTTCTCAAGACTTGGGACACGCACTTCTCAAGACTTGGGATAAGTGACGTCTCAAGACTTGGGACAAGTGACTGCTCAAGACTTGGGACAAGTGACTTCTCAAGACTTGTTAAACGCACTTGTGAAGACTTGGGACAAGTGACTTCTCAAGACTTGGGACAAGTGACTTCTGAAGACTTGGGACAATTGACTTCTCAAGACTTGTGACAAGTGACTTCTCAAGACTTGGGACTAGTGACTTCTCAAGACTTGGGACACGCACTTCTCAATACTTGGGACAAGCGACTTCTCAAGACTTGGGACAAATGACTTCTCAAGACTTGGTACACGCACTTCTCAACACTTGGGACATGTGACTTCTCAAGTCTTGGGACAAGTGACTTCTCAAGACTTGGAGTTAGTGACATCTCAACACTTGGGTCACGCACTTCTCAAGGTTTGTTATAAGTGGCTTCTCAGGTCTTGGGACATTTGATTTCTCAAGACTTCGGACAAGTGACTTCTCAAGACTTGGTACAAGTGACTTCTCAAGACTTGAGACATGTGACTTCTCAAGACTTGGTACAAGTGACTTCTCAAGACTTGGGACATGTGACTTCTCATGACTTGGACAAGTGACTGCTCAAGACTTGGGACAAGTGACTTCTCAAGACTTGGGACATGTGACTTCTCAAGACTTGGAGCATGCACTTCTCAAGTCTTGGGACAAGTGACTTCTCAAGACTTGGGAAAAGTGACTTCTCAAGACTTGGGACACGCACTTCTCAAGACTTGGGACAAGTGACTTCTCAAGTCTTGGTACAAGTGACTTCTCAAGACTTGGGACATGTGACTTCTCAAGAATTGGGACAAGTGACTTCTCAAGACTTGGGACACGCACTTCTCAATACTTGGGACAAGTGACTTCTCAAAACTTTGGACAAGTGACTTCTCAAGACTTGGTACACGCACATCTCAAGACTTGGGACATGTGACTTCTCAAGTGTTCGGACAAGTGACTTCTCAAAACTTGTGAAAAGTGACTTCTCAAGACTTGGGACAAGTGACTTCTCAAGACTTGGGACAAGTGATTTCTCAAGTCTTGGAACACGCACTTCTCAAGACTTGGGACAAGTGACTTCTCAAGACTTGGGACAAGTGACTTCTCAAGACTTGGGACAAGTGACTTCTCAAGACTTGGGACAAGTAACTTCTCAAGACTTGGGACAAGTAACTCCTCAAGACTTGGGACACGCACTTCTCAAGACTTGGGACAAGTGACTTATCAAGACTTGGGACAAGTGACTTCTCAAGACTTGGGACAAGTGACTTCTCAAGATTTGGGACAAGTGACTTCTCAAGACTTGGGACACGCACTTCTCAAGACTTGGGACAAGTGACTTCTCAAGACTTGGGACATGTGACTTCTCAAGAATTGGGACACGCACTTCTCAAGACTTGGGACAAGTGACTTCTCAAGACTTTGGAAAAGTGACTTCTCAAGACTTCGGACAAGTGACATCTCAAGACTTGGAAAAAGTGACTTCTCAAGACTTGGGACATGTCACTTCTCAAGACTTGGGACAAGTAACTTCTCAAGACTTGGGACACGCACTTCTCAAGACTTGGGACAAGTGACTTCTCAAGACTTGGGACACGCACTTCTCAAGACTTGGGACAAGTGACTTCTCTAGATTTGGTACAAGTGACTTCTCAAGACTTGGGACAAGTAACTTCTCAAGACTTGTGACAAGTGACTTCTCAAGACTTGGGACAATTGACTTCTCCAGACTTGGGACAATTGACTTCTCAAGACTTAGGACAATTGACTTCTGAAGACTTGGGTCAAGTGACTTCTCAAGACTTGGGACTTATGACTTCTCAAGTCTTGGAACAAGTGACATCTCAAGACTTAGGACAAGTGACTTTTCAAGACTTGGGAAACGCACTTCTCAAGACTTGGGACAAGTGACTTCTCAAGACTTGGGACATGTGACTTCTCAAAACTTGGGACAAGTGACTTCTCAAGACTTGGGACATGTGACTTCTCAACACTTGGGACACGCACTTCTCAAGACTTGGGACAAGTGACTTCTCAAGACTTGGGACAAGTGACTTCTCAAGACTTGGGACAAGTGACTTTTCAAGACTTGGGTCACGCACTTCTCAAGAATTGGGACAAGTGACATCTCAAGTCTTGGGACATGTGACTTCCCAAGTCTTTGGACAAGTGACATATCAAGACTTGGAAAAAGTGACTTCTCAAGACTTGGGACAAGTGACTTCTCAAGACTTGGGAAAAGTGACTTCTCAAGACTTGGGACAAGCGACTTCTCAAGACTTGGGACAAGTGAATTCTCAAGACTTGGGACAAGTGACTTTTCAAGACTTGGGACACTCACTTCTCAAGACTTGGGACAATTGACTTCTCAAGACTTGGGACAAGTGACTTCTCAAGACTTGGGACTTATGACTTCTCAAGTCTTGGAACAAGTGACATCTCAAGACTTAGGACAAGTGACTTTTCAAGACTTGGGAAACGCACTTCTCAAGACTTGGGACATGTGACTTCTCAAGACTTGGGACAAGTGACTTCTCAAGACTTGGTACACGCACTTCTCAAAACTTGGGACACGCACTTCTCAAGACATGAGACAAGTGATTTCTCAAGACTTGGGACAAGTGACTTCTCAAGACTTGGGACATATGACTTCTCAGGACTTGTGACACGCACTTCTCAAGTCTTGGGACAAGTGACTTCTCAAGACTTGGGACAAGTGACTTCTCAAGACTTGGTACACGCACTTCTCAAAACTTGGGACAAGTGACTTCTCAAGACTTGGGACAAGTGACTTCTGAAGACTTGGGACAAGTGACTTCTCAAGACTTGGGACACGCACTTCTCAAGGCTTGGGACAAGTGACTTTTCAAGTCTTGGGACAAGTGTTATCTCAAGACTTGAGACAAGTGACTTCTCAAGACTTGGGACAAGTGACTTCTCAAGACTTGGGACAAGTGACTTCTCAAGACTTGGGACATGTGACTTCTCAAGACTTGGGACACGCACTTCTCAAGACTTGGGATAAGTGACTTCTCAAGACTTGGTACACGCACTTCTCAAGACTTGGGACAAGTGACCTCTCAAGACTTGGGACAAGCGACTTCTCAAGACTTGGGACAAGTGAATTCTCAAGACTTGGGACAAGTGACTTCTCAAGACTTTGGACAAGTGACTTCTCAAGACTTCGGACAAGTGACATCTCAAGACTTGGGACAAGTGACTTCTCAAGACTTGGGACTTATGACTTCTCAAGTCTTGGAACAAGTGACATCTCAAGACTTAGGACAAGAGACTTTTCAAGACTTGGGAAACGCATTTCTCAATACTTGGGTCAAGTGACTTCTCAAGACTTGGGACAAGTGACTTCTCAAGACTTGGGACAAGTGACTTCTCAAGACTTGGGACACGCACTTCTCAAGACCTGGGACAAGTGATTTCTCAAGACTTGGGACAAGTGACTTCTCAAGACTTGGGACAAGTGACTTCTCAAGACTTGGGACACGCACTTCTCAAGACCTGGGACAAGTGATTTCTCAAGACTTGGGACAAGTGACTTCTCAAGACTTGGGACATGTGACTTCTCAGGACTTGTGACACGCACTTCTCAAGTCTTGGGACAAGTGACTTCTCAAGACTTGGGAAACGCACTTCTCAAGACTTGGGACATGTGACTTCTCAAGACTTGGGACAAGTGACTTCTCAAGACTTGGTACACGCACTTCTCAAAACTTGGGACACGCACTTCTCAAGACATGGGACAAGTGATTTCTCAAGACTTGGGACAAGTGACTTCTCAAGACTTGGGACATATGACTTCTCAGGACTTGTGACACGCACTTCTCAAGTCTTGGGACAAGTGACTTCTCAAGACTTGGGACAAGTGACTTCTCAAGACTTGGTACACGCACTTCTCATAACTTGGGACAAGTGACTTCTCAAGACTTGGGACAAGTGACTTCTCAAGACTTGGGACAAGTGACTTCTCAAGACTTGGGACACGCACTTCTCAAGACCTGGGACAAGTGATTTCTCAAGACTTGGGACAAGTGACTTCTCAAGACTTGGGACATGTGACTTCTCAGGACTCTTGACACGCACTTCTCAAGTCTTGGGACAAGTGACTTCTCAAGACTTGGGACAAGTGACTTCTCAAGACTTGGGACACGCACTTCTCAAGGCTTGGGACAAGTGACTTCTCAAGACTTTGGACAAGTGACTTCTCAAGACTTCGGACAAGTGACATCTCAAGACTTGGAAAAATGACTTCTCAAGACTTGGGACATGTCACTTCTCAAGACTTGGGACAAGTGACTTCTCAAGACTTGGGACAAGTGACTTCTCAAGACTTGGGACAAGTGACTTCTCAAGACTTGTGACAAGTGACTTCTCAAGACTTGGGACAAGTGACTTCTCAAGACTTGGGACAAGTGACTTCTCAAGACTTGGGACACTCACTTCTCAAGACTTGGGACAAGTGACTTCTCAAGACTTGGGACAAGTGACTTTTCAAGACTTGGGACAAGTGACTTCTCAAGACTTGGGACAAGTAACTTCTCAAGACTTGGGACAAGTAACTTCTCAAGACTTGGGACACGCACTTCTCAAGACTTGGGACAAGTGACTTCTCAAGACTTGGGACAAGAGACTTCTCAAGACTTGGGACACGCACTTCTCAAGACTTGGGACAAGTGACTTCTCAAGATTTGGGACAAGTGACTTCTCAAGACTTGGGACAAGTAACTTCTCAAGACTTGTGACAAGTGACTTCTCAAGACTTGGGACAATTGACTTCTCAAGACTTGGGACAATTGACTTCTCAAGACTTAGGACAATTGACTTCTCAAGACTTGTTACAAGTGACTTCACAAGACTTGGGACAAGTGACTTCTCAAGACTTGGGACACTCACTTCTCAAGACTTGGGACAATTGACTTCTCAAGACTTGGGACAAGTGACTTCTCAAGACTTGGGACTTATGACTTCTCAAGTCTTGGAACAAGTGACATCTCAAGACTTAGGACAAGTGACTTTTCAAGACTTGGGAAACGCACTTCTCAAGACTTGGGACAATTGACTTCTCAAGACTTGGGACAAGTGACTTCTCAAGACTTGGGACTTATGACTTCTCAAGTCTTGGAACAAGTGACTTCTCAAGACTTGGGACAAGTGACTTCTCAAGACTTGGAACAAGTGACTTCTCAAGACTTGGGACACGCACTTCTCAAGACCTGGGACAAGTGATTTCTCAAGACTTGGGACAAGTGACTTCTCAAGACTTGGGACATGCGACTTCTCAGGACTTGTGACACGCACTTCTCAAGTCTTGGGACAAGTGACTTCTCAAGACTTGGGACAAGTGACTTCTCAATACTTGGTACACGCATTTCTCAAAACTTGGGACAAGTGACTTCTCAAGACTTGGGACAAGTGACTTCTGAAAACTTGGGACAAGTGACTTCTCAAGACTTGGGACACGCACTTCTCAAGACTTGGGACAAGTGACTTCTCAAAACTTGGGACAAGTGACTTCTCAAGACTTGGGACACGCACTTCTCAAGACTTGGGACAAGTGACTTCTCAAGACTTGGGACATGTGACTTCTCAAGAATTGGGACACGCACTTCTCAAGACTTGGGACAAGTGACTTCTCAAGACTTTGGAAAAGTGACTTCTCAAGACTTGGGACAAGTGACTTCTCAAGACTTGGAACAAGTGACTTCTCAAGACTTGGGACACGCACTTCTCAAGACCTGGGACAAGTGATTTCTCAAGACTTGGGACAAGTGACTTCTCAAGACTTGGGACATGTGACTTCTCAGGATTTGTGACACGCACTTCTCAAGTCTTGGGACAAGTGACTTCTCAAGACTTGGGACAAGTGACTTCTCAAGACTTGGTACATGCATTTCTCAAGACTTTGGAAAAGTGACTTCTCAAGACTTGGGACAAGTGACTTCTCAAGACTTGGGACATGTGACTTCTCAAGACTTGGGAGACGCACTTCTCAAGACTTGGGATAAGTGACGTCTCAAGTCTTGGGACAAGTGACTTCTCAAGACTTGGGAAACGCACTTATGAAGACTTGGGACAAGTGACTTCTGAAGACTTGGGACAAGTGACTTCTCAAGACTTGGGACACGCAGTTCTGAAGACTTGGGACAATCGACTTCTCAAGTCTTGTGACAAGTGACTTCTCAAGACTTGGGACAAGTGACTTCTCAAGACTTGGGACACGCACTTCTCAATACTTGGGACAAGTGACTTCTCAAAACTTGGGACATGTGACTTCTCAAGACTTGGTACACGCACTTCTCAAGACTTGGGACATGTGACTTCTCAAGTGTTCGGACAAGTGACTTCTCAAAAATTGTGACAAGTGACTTCTCAAGACTTGGGACAAGTGACTTCTCAAGTCTTGGAACACGCACTTCTCAAGACTTGGGACAAGTGACTTCTCAAGATTTGGGACAAGTGACTTCTCAAGACTTTGGACAAGTGACTTCTCAAGACTTGGGACAAGTAACTTCTCAAGACTTGGGACAAGTAACTCCTCAAAACTTGGGACACGCACTTCTCAAGACTTGGGACAAGTGACTTCTCAAGACTTGGGACAAGTGACTTCTCAAGACTTGGGACAAGTGACTTCTCAAGATTTGGGACAAGTGACTTCTCAAGACTTGGGACACGCACTTCTCAAGACTTGGGACAAGTGACTTCTCAAGTCTTGGTACAAGTGACTTCTCAAGACTTGGGACATGTGACTTCTCAAGAATTGGGACACGCACTTCTTAAGACTTGGGACAAGTGACTTCTCAAGACTTTGGACAAGTGACTTCTCAAGACTTCGGACAAGTGACATCTCAAGACTTGGAAAAATGACTTCTCAAGACTTGGGACATGTCACTTCTCAAGTCTTGGGACAAGTGACTTCTCAAGACTTGGGACAAGTGACTTCTCAAGACTTGGGACAAGTGACTTCTCAAGACTTGTGACAAGTGACTTCTCAAGACTTGGGACAAGTGACTTCTCAAGACTTGGGACAAGTGACTTCTCAAGACTTGGGACACGCACTTCTCAAGACTTGGGACAAGTAACTTCTCAAGACTTGGGACAAGTGACTTCTCAAGACTTGGGACAAGTGACTTCTCAAGACTTGGGACAAGTGACTTCTCAAGACTTGGGACAAGTAACTTCTCAAGACTTGGGACAAGTGACTTCTCAAGATTTGTTACAAGTGACTTCTCAAGACTTGGGACAAGTAACTTCTCAAGACTTGTGACAAGTGACTTCTCAAGACTTGGGACAATTGACTTCTCAAGACTTGGGACAATTGACTTCTCAAGACTTAGGACAATTGACTTCTCAAGACTTGGGACAAGTGACTTCTCAAGACTTGGGACTTATGACTTCTCAAGTCTTGGAACAAGTGACATCTCAAGACTTAGGACAAGTGACTTTTCAAGACTTGGGAAACGCACTTCTCAAGACTTGGGACAAGTGACTTCTCAAGACTTAGGACATGTGACTTCTCAAAACTTGTTACAAGTGACTTCTCAAGACTTGGGACATGTGACTTCTCAACAATTGGGACACGCACTTCTCAAGACTTGGGACAAGTGACTTCTCAAGACTTGGGACAAGTGACTTCTCAAGACTTGGGACAAGTGGCTCTTCAAGACTTGGGTCACGCACTTCTCAAGAATTGGGACAAGTGACATCTCAAGTCTTGGGACATGTGACTTCCCAAGTCTTTGGACAAGTGACATATCAAGACTTGGGAAAAGTGACTTCTCAAGACTTGGGAAAAGTGACTTCTAAAGACTTGGGACACGCACTTCTCAAGACTTGGGACAAGCGACTTCTCAAGACTTGGGACAAGTGAATTCTCAAGACTTGGGACAAGTGAATTCTCAAGACTTGGGACACTCACTTCTCAAGACTTGGGACAATTGACTTCTCAAGACTTGGGACAAGTGACTTCTCAAGACTTGGGACTTATGACTTCTCAAGTCTTGGAACAAGTGACATCTCAAGACTTAGGACAAGTGACTTTTCAAGACTTGGGAAACGCACTTCATAAGACTTGGGACAAGTGACTTCTCAAGACTTGGGACAAGTGACTTCTCAAGACTTGGTACACGCACTTCTCAAAACTTGGGACACGCACTTCTCAACACATGGGACAAGTGATTTCTCAAGACTTGGGACAAGTGACTTCTCAAGACTTGGGACATATGACTTCTCAGGACTTGTGACACGCACTTCTCAAGTCTTGGGACAAGTGACTTCTCAAGACTTGGGACAAGTGACTTCTGAAGACTTGGGACAAGTGACTTCACAAGACTTGGGACACGCACTTCTCAAGGCTTGGGACAAGTGACTTTTCAAGTCTTGGGACAAGTGTTATCTCAAGACTTGAGACAAGTGACTTCTCAAGACTTGGGACAAGTGACTTCTCAAGACTTGGGACAAGTGACTTCTCAAGACTTGGGACATGTGACTTCTCAAGACTTGGGACACGCACTTCTCAAGACTTGGGATAAGTGACGTCTCAAGACTTGGGACAAGTGACTGCTCAAGACTTGGGACAAGTGACTTCTCAAGACTTGTTAAACGCACTTGTGAAGACTTGGGACAAGTGACTTCTCAAGACTTGGGACAAGTGACTTCTGAAGACTTGGGACAATTGACTTCTCAAGACTTGTGACAAGTGACTTCTCAAGACTTGGGACTAGTGACTTCCCAAGACTTGGGACACGCACTTCTCAATACTTGGGACAAGCGACTTCTCAAGACTTGGGACAAATGACTTCTCAAGACTTGGTACACGCACTTCTCAACACTTGGGACATGTGACTTCTCAAGTCTTGGGACAAGTGACTTCTCAAGACTTGGAGTTAGTGACATCTCAACACTTGGGTCACGCACTTCTCAAGGTTTGTTATAAGTGGCTTCTCAGGTCTTGGGACATTTGATTTCTCAAGACTTCGGACAAGTGACTTCTCAAGACTTGGTACAAGTGACTTCTCAAGACTTGAGACATGTGACTTCTCAAGACTTGGTACAAGTGACTTCTCAAGACTTGGGACATGTGACTTCTCATGACTTGGACAAGTGACTGCTCAAGACTTGGGACAAGTGACTTCTCAAGACTTGGGACATGTGACTTCTCAAGACTTGGAGCATGCACTTCTCAAGTCTTGGGACAAGTGACTTCTCAAGACTTGGGAAAAGTGACTTCTCAAGACTTGGGACACGCACTTCTCAAGACTTGGGACAAGTGACTTCTCAAGTCTTGGTACAAGTGACTTCTCAAGACTTGGGACATGTGACTTCTCAAGAATTGGGACAAGTGACTTCTCAAGACTTGGGACACGCACTTCTCAATACTTGGGACAAGTGACTTCTCAAAACTTTGGACAAGTGACTTCTCAAGACTTGGTACACGCACATCTCAAGACTTGGGACATGTGACTTCTCAAGTGTTCGGACAAGTGACTTCTCAAAACTTGTGAAAAGTGACTTCTCAAGACTTGGGACAAGTGACTTCTCAAGACTTGGGACAAGTGATTTCTCAAGTCTTGGAACACGCACTTCTCAAGACTTGGGACAAGTGACTTCTCAAGACTTGGGACAAGTGACTTCTCAAGACTTGGGACAAGTGACTTCTCAAGACTTGGGACAAGTAACTTCTCAAGACTTGGGACAAGTAACTCCTCAAGACTTGGGACACGCACTTCTCAAGACTTGGGACAAGTGACTTATCAAGACTTGGGACAAGTGACTTCTCAAGACTTGGGACAAGTGACTTCTCAAGATTTGGGACAAGTGACTTCTCAAGACTTGGGACACGCACTTCTCAAGACTTGGGACAAGTGACTTCTCAAGACTTGGGACATGTGACTTCTCAAGAATTGGGACACGCACTTCTCAAGACTTGGGACAAGTGACTTCTCAAGACTTTGGAAAAGTGACTTCTCAAGACTTCGGACAAGTGACATCTCAAGACTTGGAAAAAGTGACTTCTCAAGACTTGGGACATGTCACTTCTCAAGACTTGGGACAAGTAACTTCTCAAGACTTGGGACACGCACTTCTCAAGACTTGGGACAAGTGACTTCTCAAGACTTGGGACACGCACTTCTCAAGACTTGGGACAAGTGACTTCTCTAGATTTGGTACAAGTGACTTCTCAAGACTTGGGACAAGTAACTTCTCAAGACTTGTGACAAGTGACTTCTCAAGACTTGGGACAATTGACTTCTCCAGACTTGGGACAATTGACTTCTCAAGACTTAGGACAATTGACTTCTGAAGACTTGGGTCAAGTGACTTCTCAAGACTTGGGACTTATGACTTCTCAAGTCTTGGAACAAGTGACATCTCAAGACTTAGGACAAGTGACTTTTCAAGACTTGGGAAACGCACTTCTCAAGACTTGGGACAAGTGACTTCTCAAGACTTGGGACATGTGACTTCTCAAAACTTGGGACAAGTGACTTCTCAAGACTTGGGACATGTGACTTCTCAACACTTGGGACACGCACTTCTCAAGACTTGGGACAAGTGACTTCTCAAGACTTGGGACAAGTGACTTCTCAAGACTTGGGACAAGTGACTTTTCAAGACTTGGGTCACGCACTTCTCAAGAATTGGGACAAGTGACATCTCAAGTCTTGGGACATGTGACTTCCCAAGTCTTTGGACAAGTGACATATCAAGACTTGGAAAAAGTGACTTCTCAAGACTTGGGACAAGTGACTTCTCAAGACTTGGGAAAAGTGACTTCTCAAGACTTGGGACAAGCGACTTCTCAAGACTTGGGACAAGTGAATTCTCAAGACTTGGGACAAGTGACTTTTCAAGACTTGGGACACTCACTTCTCAAGACTTGGGACAATTGACTTCTCAAGACTTGGGACAAGTGACTTCTCAAGACTTGGGACTTATGACTTCTCAAGTCTTGGAACAAGTGACATCTCAAGACTTAGGACAAGTGACTTTTCAAGACTTGGGAAACGCACTTCTCAAGACTTGGGACATGTGACTTCTCAAGACTTGGGACAAGTGACTTCTCAAGACTTGGTACACGCACTTCTCAAAACTTGGGACACGCACTTCTCAAGACATGAGACAAGTGATTTCTCAAGACTTGGGACAAGTGACTTCTCAAGACTTGGGACATATGACTTCTCAGGACTTGTGACACGCACTTCTCAAGTCTTGGGACAAGTGACTTCTCAAGACTTGGGACAAGTGACTTCTCAAGACTTGGTACACGCACTTCTCAAAACTTGGGACAAGTGACTTCTCAAGACTTGGGACAAGTGACTTCTGAAGACTTGGGACAAGTGACTTCTCAAGACTTGGGACACGCACTTCTCAAGGCTTGGGACAAGTGACTTTTCAAGTCTTGGGACAAGTGTTATCTCAAGACTTGAGACAAGTGACTTCTCAAGACTTGGGACAAGTGACTTCTCAAGACTTGGGACAAGTGACTTCTCAAGACTTGGGACATGTGACTTCTCAAGACTTGGGACACGCACTTCTCAAGACTTGGGATAAGTGACTTCTCAAGACTTGGAACACGCACTTCTCAAGACTTGGGACAAGTGACCTCTCAAGACTTGGGACAAGCGACTTCTCAAGACTTGGGACAAGTGAATTCTCAAGACTTGGGACAAGTGACTTCTCAAGACTTTGGACAAGTGACTTCTCAAGACTTCGGACAAGTGACATCTCAAGACTTGGGACAAGTGACTTCTCAAGACTTGGGACTTATGACTTCTCAAGTCTTGGAACAAGTGACATCTCAAGACTTAGGACAAGAGACTTTTCAAGACTTGGGAAACGCATTTCTCAATACTTGGGTCAAGTGACTTCTCAAGACTTGGGACAAGTGACTTCTCAAGACTTGGGACAAGTGACTTCTCAAGACTTGGGACACGCACTTCTCAAGACCTGGGACAAGTGATTTCTCAAGACTTGGGACAAGTGACTTCTCAAGACTTGGGACAAGTGACTTCTCAAGACTTGGGACACGCACTTCTCAAGACCTGGGACAAGTGATTTCTCAAGACTTGGGACAAGTGACTTCTCAAGACTTGGGACATGTGACTTCTCAGGACTTGTGACACGCACTTCTCAAGTCTTGGGACAAGTGACTTCTCAAGACTTGGGAAACGCACTTCTCAAGACTTGGGACATGTGACTTCTCAAGACTTGGGACAAGTGACTTCTCAAGACTTGGTACAAGCACTTCTCAAAACTTGGGACACGCACTTCTCAAGACATGGGACAAGTGATTTCTCAAGACTTGGGACAAGTGACTTCTCAAGACTTGGGACATATGACTTCTCAGGACTTGTGACACGCACTTCTCAAGTCTTGGGACAAGTGACTTCTCAAGACTTGGGACAAGTGACTTCTCAAGACTTGGTACACGCACTTCTCATAACTTGGGACAAGTGACTTCTCAAGACTTGGGACAAGTGACTTCTGAAGACTTGGGACAAGTGACTTCTCAAGACTTGGGACACGCACTTCTCAAGGCTTGGGACAAGTGACTTTTCAAGTCTTGGGACAAGTGTTATCTCAAGACTTGAGACAAGTGACTTCTCAAGACTTGGGACAAGTGACTTCTCAAGACTTGGGACAAGTGACTTCTCAAGACTTGGGACATGTGACTTCTCAAGACTTGGGACACGCACTTCTCAAGACTTGGGATAAGTGACTTCTCAAGACTTGGTACACGCACTTCTCAAGACTTGGGACAAGTGAACTCTCAAGACTTGGGACAAGCGACTTCTCAAGACTTGGGACAAGTGAATTCTCAAGACTTGGGACAAGTGACTTCTCAAGACTTTGGACAAGTGACTTCTCAAGACTTCGGACAAGTGACATCTCAAGACTTGGGACAAGTGACTTCTCAAGACTTGGGACTTATGACTTCTCAAGTCTTGGAACAAGTGACATCTCAAGACTTAGGACAAGAGACTTTTCAAGACTTGGGAAACGCATTTCTCAATACTTGGGTCAAGTGACTTCTCAAGACTTGGGACAAGTGACTTCTCAAGACTTGGGACAAGTGACTTCTCAAGACTTGGGACACGCACTTCTCAAGACCTGGGACAAGTGATTTCTCAAGACTTGGGACAAGTGACTTCTCAAGACTTGGGACAAGTGACTTCTCAAGACTTGGGACACGCACTTCTCAAGACCTGGGACAAGTGATTTCTCAAGACTTGGGACAAGTGACTTCTCAAGACTTGGGACATGTGACTTCTCAGGACTCTTGACACGCACTTCTCAAGTCTTGGGACAAGTGACTTCTCAAGACTTGGGACAAGTGACTTCTCAAGACTTGGGACACGCACTTCTCAAGGCTTGGGACAAGTGACTTTTCAAGTCTTGGGACAAGTGATATCTCAAGACTTGGGACAAGTGACTTCTCAAGACTTGGGACAAGTGACTTCTCAAGACTTGGGACATGTGATTTCTCAAGACTTGGGACACGCACTTCTCAAGACTTGGGATAAGTGACGTCTCAAGACTTGGGACAAGTGACTTCTCAAGACTTGGTTAAGTGACTTCTCAAGACTTGGGACACGCACTTCTGAAGATTTGGGACAATCGACTTCTCAAGTCTTGTGACAAGTGACTTCTCAAGACTTGGGACACGCACTTCTCAATACTTGGGACAAGTGACTTCTCAAGACTTGGGACAAGTGACTTCTCAAGACATGGGACACGCACTTCTCAAGACTTGCGACAATTGACTTCTCAAGTCTTGGGACAAGTGACTTCTCAAGACTTGGAGGAAGTGACATCTCAACACTTGGGACACGCACTTCTCAAGGTTTGTTACAAGTGGCTTCTCAGGTCTTGGGACATTTGATTTCTCAAGACTTCGGACAAGTGACTTCTCAAGACTTGGGTCATGTGACTTCTCAAGACTTGGGACAATTGACTTCTCAAGACATGGGACAAGTGACTTCTCAAGACATGGGACAAGTGACTTTTCAAGACTTGGTTCAAGTGACTTCCCAAGACTTGGGACACGCACTTCTCAAGTCTTGGGACAAGTGACTTCTCAAGACTTTGGACAAGTGACTTCTCAAGATTTGGGACTAGTAACTTCTCAAGATTTGGGACAAGTGACTTCTCAAGACTTGGGACAAGTGACTTCTCAAGACTTGTTACAATTGACTTTTCAAGACTTGGGATAAGTGACTTCTCAAGTCTTATGACAAATGACTTTTCAAGACTTGGGACTCGCACTCTATCAAGACTTGGGACAATTTACTTCTCACGATTTGGGACAACTTACTTCTCAAGACTTGGGACAAGTGACTTCTGAAGACTTGGGACAAGTGACTTCTCAATACTTGGGACAATTGAATTTTCAAGACTTGGGACAAGTGACTTCTCAAGACTTGGGACAAGTGACTTCTCAAGACTTGGGACAAGTAACTTCTCAAGACTTGGGACAAGTGACTTCTGAAGACGTGGGACAAGTGACTTCTCAATACTTGGGTCAATTGAATTTTCAAGACTCGGGACAAATGACTTCTCAAGACTTGGGACAAGTGACTTCTCAAGACTTGGGACAAGTAACTTCTCAAGACTTGGGACACGCACTTCTCAAGACTTGGGACAAGTGACTTCTAAAGACTTGGTACAAGTAACTTCTCAAGACTTGGGACAAGTGACTTCTCAAGACTTGTGACAAGTGACTTCTGAATACTTTGGTCACTCACTTCTCAAGACTTGGGATAAGTGACATCTCTAGACTTTGGACATGTGACTTCTCTAGTCTTGGGACAAGTGACTTCTCAAGAATTGGGACACGCACTTCTCAGGACATGGGACAAGTGATTTCTCAAGACTTGGGACAATTGACATCTCAAGACTTGGGACACGCACTTCTCAAGACTTGGGACAAGTGACTTCTCAAGACTTGGTACACGCACTTCTCAAGACTTGGGACAAGTGACTTCTCAAGACTTGGGACAAGTGACTTTTCAAGACTTGGGACATGTGACTTCTCAAGGGTTGGGACACTCACTTCTCAAGACTTGGGACAAGTGACATCTCAGACTTGGGACATGTGACTTCTCAAGACTTGGGACACGCACTTCTCAAGACTTGGGACAAGTGACTTCTCAAGACTTGGGACAAGTGTCTTCTCAAAATTTGGGACAAGTGACTTCTCATGACTTGGGACACGCACTTCTCAGGACTTGGGACAAGTGACTTCTCAAGACTTGGGACACGCACTTCTCAAGACTTGGGACAATTGACTTCTCAAGACTTGGAACAAGTGACTTTTCAAGACTTGGGACATGTGACTTCTCAAGTCTTGGGACAAGTGACAACTCAAGACTTAGGACAAGTGACTTTTCAAGAATTGGGACACCCACTTCTCAAGACTTGGGACAAGTGACTTCTCAAGACTTGGGACACGCACTTCTCAAGACTTGGGACAAGTGACTTTTCAAGTCTTGGGACAAGTGACATCTCAAGACTTGGGACAAGTGACTTCTCAAGACTTAGGACAAGTGACTTCTCAAGACTTGGGACAAGTGACTTCTCAAGACTTGGGACATGTGACTTCTCAAGACTTGGGACACGCACTTCTCAAGACTTGGGACAAGTGACTACTCAAGACTTGGGACAAGTGACTTCTCAAGACTTGGGACAAGTGACTTCTCAACACTTGGGACAAGTGACTTCTCAAGACTTGGGACAAGTGACTTCTCAAGACTTGCGAAATTTGACTTCTCAAGACTTAGGACACGCACTTCTCAAGACTTGGACAAGTGGCTTCTCAGGACTTGGGACAAGTGACTTCTCAAGACTTGGGACATGTGACTTCTCAAGACTTGGGACAAGTGACTTCTCAAGACTTGGGACAAGTAACTTCTCAAGACTTGGGACACGCACTTCTCAAGACTTGGGACAAGTGACTTCTCAAGACTTGGGACAAGTGACTTCTCAAGACTTGGGACAAGTGACTTCTCAAGACTTGGGACAAGTGACTTCTCAAGACTTGGGACAAGTGACTTCTCAAGCCTTGGGACAAGTGACTTCTCAAGACTTGGGACTAGTGACTACTCAAGTCTTGGGACAAGTGACGTCTCAAGACTTGGGACAAGCGTCTTCTCTAGTCTTGGCAGAAGCGACTTCTCAAGACTTGGGAGAAGCGGCTTCTCAAGAATTGGGACAAGTGGCTTCTCAAGACTTGGGACAAGTGACTTCTCAAGACTTGGGACAAGTGACTTCTCAAGACTGGGGACAAGTGACTTCTCAAGACTTGGGACAAGTGACTTCTGAAAACTTGGGACATGTGAATTTTCAAGACTTGAGAAAAATTTCGAAAAATTCTGGATTGTCTCAAAAGGGCAGAAAAACAGTAATTTCGATTTTTTTAAAAAAAAATAATTTGAAAGTTTTCAATTTTTTTCTTTTGTGCGGCATTTGAACAATTTCCATCATTTTTGTATTGTTTAAAAATTTTGTAAAATTTGATTTTTTTTAAAATACTTCCCTCCCGTTATCGGCTACAACCGGTGTCTGCAGCACACAGAGTCTGAAACACACTCCCTCTGAAGGACGAAGTCTCTATCTGGAATTGTTTTCTGCACGAGTGTATCTATGTAGTAACGTCTCTGAAGTATCGCCAGCAAGGATCTAGCCCGGAAGAGTACGGGTGATAGAGACTGCATCCGGCAGAAAGCGAGTGCTGCGGAGACCGTGTCTTGCAGTCTGTGTGAAGCGGAGTCCGGGTCTAGAAGAAACCGGATGAGGCAAGATGGAGACTAGCAGAGACGTGTTGTGGTGAGGCAGAAAAGAAATTTGAATTTGGAATTTTTCAACTTAAAAGATTTTTGAAAAATTTCGTAAATTTTTGGTTTTGTGCGCTTTTCAGACATTTTCCAGGATTTTTTTTATTTTTCGAAAAATTTGAAAATTTTCAATTTTTTCAAAGATCTCATCAAGAGATGCATGCCAGTCTCGGTGAATGCCACATCCTGCCTCTGCCGGACTCGGCCTCCATCTCACCCACTTGCTGCCTTCCGCGTTGTCTGCACCAACCGGTCTCTGCAGCACTCCTATCTGCAGGTCCGCGTCTGCCTGACGTGTTGTCTTCCGCACCTGGTCTTCTCGGAGACGGCACGTCAGAGCCGTGTCTTACAGCGACCGGTCCGTGCAGAGCCCGAGACATGCACAGACCGTATTGGTCGGAAACACACATCAGAAACAGTCCGAGAGGGACAGCTTCCGCAACGCATCAGGTGGTGGAATTTTGAACATTTTCAAAAAATCAAAAAATGCTGGAAATTGTCCAGAAAGCGCACAAAACCAAAGAAATTTGAAAAATTTCAAATTCATAATTTTTTCTAAATTTTCAAAAAAAAAATTGTTTTGTGCGCATATCAGACTATTTCCAGCATTTTTTTATTTTTCGAAAAATTTTCAAATTTTTTTTCAAAGATCTCATCAAGAAATGCATGCCAGTCTCGGTGAATGCCACATCCTCTCTCTGCCGGACTCGACCACCATCTCACCCAGTTGCTACCTTCCTCGTCTGCACCAACCAGCCTCTGCAGCATTCGTCTCGGCAGGTCCGCGTCTGCCTCACCTGTTGTCTTCCGAACCTGGGCTTCTCAGAGACGGCACGTCAGAGCCGTGTCTTACAGAGACCGGTTCGTGCAGTGCCCGAGACATGCACAGACCGTATTCGTCAGATACACACTACATCAGAAACAGTCCGAGAGGGGCCGCTTCCGCAACGCATCAGGTGGTGGAATTTTCAAAAATTTCAACTTCATAATTTTTTCAAAAAAAAATTGGTTTTTCAGACAATTTCCAGCATTTATTTATTTTTCGAAAATTTTGATAAATTTCCAATTTTTTTTTTCAAAATTCTCCCCATCTGATGCCTTGCAGAACCGGTCTATGTCGGACTGTTTCTGATGTACTGTGTCCCTGACGAACGCGGTCTGTGCCTGACACGCTCTCTGAGGAGCCGAGGTTCGCAAATCACTACGTAAGGCAG
Source organism: Zootermopsis nevadensis (assembly GCF_977971745.1). Lineage (NCBI taxonomy): Eukaryota > Metazoa > Arthropoda > Insecta > Blattodea > Termopsidae > Zootermopsis > Zootermopsis nevadensis. The sequence goes on along the minus strand of NW_028259192.1, from coordinate 5,073,327 downwards.
AGACCGAGACAGGCAGGAACACGGTCGGCCACACACCGAGTCGTGGAGAGGCCGGTTTGTGCAGACACTGAGGCAGTCAGCAACGGGTTGAGATAGAGGCCGAGTCCGGCATAGACAGGATGTGGCATTCACCGAGGCTGGCATTCATCTCTTGGAGAGAGTTTTGAAAAAAGTTGAAAATTTTAAGAACTTTCAAAAAATGCTGGAAATTGTCTGAAATGCGTACAAAACCAAAAATTTTCGAAAGTTTTGAAAAAAATTGGTTGTGAAATTTTTAAAAAAAATTGTTTTGTGCGCTTTTTAGACAATTTCCAGCATTTTTTTATTTTTCCAAAATGTTGATGATTTTTTCAAAATTCTCCCCATCTGATGCCTTGCAGAACCGGTCTCTGTCGGACTGTTTCTGTTGTACTGTCTCTGACGAACGCGGTCTGTGCCTGACACGCTCTCTGAAGAGCCGAGGTGCGGCAAACACTACGTGAGGCAGAAACCGAGACGGACAGGAACACGGTCGGCCACACAACGAGGCAGTCAGCAACGGGTTGACATAGAGGCCGAGTCCGGCAGACAGGATGTGACATTCACCGAGGCTGGCATGCAGCTCTTGTGGAGATTTTTGAAAAAAAATTGTAAAACTTCAAAATTTTTGAAAAATCAAAAAATGCTGGAAATTGTCTGAAAAGCGCACAAAACCAAAAAAATTTGAAATATTTTTAAAAAATTTTGAAAGCGGTCTCAGCCGCACGCTTTCTCTGACGGACTCTGGCTCTGCCTGACTGTATGTCCGCACCATCATTTCTCTGTATGAACCGATCTTTGCAAAGCCGTCCCTAAGAACACCCGGTTCTAAAGAGGAAGGTTGTGGCACGTGTCAAGCAGAGACCGGGTGCCGCAGAGACCTTATTCGGCAGAGAGCGGTTCTCGTGGGGATCATATGAGGAAGATTTTGAAAATAAAAATTGAAATTTTTCAAAGTTTTCGAAAAATAAAAAAATGCTGTGTCTAAACGGCGCACAAAACCAAAAATTTTCAAAAAATTCGAAAAAAATTGAAGTTGATATTTTTCAATTTTTTTCACTTTTTTGCGCTTTTTGGACAATTTCCACTATGTTTTGGGTTTTCGAAAATTTTGAAAAATTTCAAATCTTCTTTCGACATTCCCTCCACCGGATCCCTGCAAACACGGTTTTCTGCAGGACACGGGCTCTGCCGCAAGCTGTCTCTCACGGACCGGGTCACTGCCTGACTCGGTGTCTGCACCGCCTGTTCTCTGCCACGCGGTCTAAAAATTGCCGGTTGGAAAGGGAACGGGTGTGGCACACCAAGTCAAGCAGAGAACGAGTCAAGCGGAGACCATGTGCGGCACACAGTGTCAAGCAGGACCGAGGTGAAAAACAGACCGTGTCACGTACAGATCGAGTCTGGCAGAGACAGCGTTCGGCAGAAAGTGGTTCTCGTAGGGATGCTATGAGGAAAAAATTTTAAGAAATTTTGTAGGTTTTCAAAATTTTCGAGAAATTAAAAAATGCTGAAAACTTTCTAAGCGCACAAAACAAAAATTTTCGAAAAATTCGAGAAAAAAATTGAAATATTTCAAAAATTTTAACTTTTGTGCACTTTCTCGACAATTTCCATTTTTTGGTTTTTCAAATCTTTTGAAATTTTTTAAACATTCTCTCCTCTCTATCCCTACACAAACCATTCTCTGCAGTTCACGGTCTCTGCCTCTCGTTGTCTCTGACGGACACGTTCTCTGAACTACTCGGTGTCTGCACCATCACTAATCTGTAGGAACCGATCTCTGAGAGACCGTCTGTAAAGACCCGGTTCTAAAGTGAACGGGTGTGGCAAAGACTGGGTGAGGCAGAGATCGAGTTAAGCAGAGACCGTGTCAAGCAGAGATCGTGTGCGGCACACACCGAGACAAGCAGACACCGGGTGAGGCACAGAGCGTCAAGCAGAGACCGGGTAAGGCAGAGACTGAATGCAGCAAAGACCGAGTCAAGCAGAGATCGGATGCGGCAAACACCAACTCAGACAGCCAACGGTGGAGCAGGACGTTCTGTGCAGGATCCGGTCTCTGCCGCACTCCGACTCTGACGGAAATTTTTGAGAATTTTTTTTTAATTTTTAAAATTTTCGAAAAATCAAAAAATGTTGCAGTGTCTAACAAAACCAAAAATTTTCGAGAAAAAAATTTTAAGGTGAAATTTTTTAATATACTATACGTCTCGTTTCCCAGAAAATAGCCTGACTACAGGACGATGGGGCAATTCGCTACCTTACCGGGACACCACTCACGAAGGATGCCGACATCATTCCACACAGGCCGAACCATACGCCGTCCGACTATATGCAAGACCGAACATACTTCGACCTAACTGCACGTAGGTCTGACAATGTATGCCAGACCTGCATAAACGCCGATCGGATGATGCCGGAACGACCAAATGCCCACCTGATACGACGGCGTTGTAAGAAAATCATGAATACACACGAGCCATATTAGACGCCAGAATACCTAGACGGCCCAACAAGACGTCATCGTATGTAGTTGCAGGCTTGATCGGACAGCTGCCAGAACAGATACTAACAGGACTTACAACACATCAGGCAGATTAAATGTCGACTCTAGGACGTGCCGGCACAACTGGTTTATCTGCCCGCAAACCTGACGAAATAAACGCAAGCTAGAACACACGCTGACTCACCTCACACCGCCTAGACAAGATGTCGGCTTCTTCAGAGACCAGGCTTCCTGAATGGGCGCCTGCTTGTCATGAGGCCTGCCTGACTAAACGAGGGCCCGTCAAACGCCGTCCATACCAAAAGTCTCCGACATAAGTTGCCACCGGTCCTACCGGACGATTGGTCTGATGATGCACCAATGCTGAGGAAATGCAAGGGTCTGGTGGTATCAACCCCGGTTTGGAACAAGATCGGGAGGATATCCCCGGGTGTTTTTCCGAGCCCCGTGTGTGGGCAAGCCTGTAGTAGCAAGTGCCGGTGGTTATCTAACCCAGCAAAGAAAAATGCAATGGATTTTTAAAACATCAGTGAGCCAGGCGGCACAGGAGGAAGCTCGCGGGACCAACCCATATAGCACCAAGCGCAGTGGGCTACGCCCTCGGGAACAAGCATACGGAGAAAGGTCTGTGTGTTAAAGCCCCGGGAGTGCAAGCCCAATTCGGAGCAACCATGGTAGGAATTACCTGGGGGTATCCCCAGAAGCCGTAGCTCCGAAAGAGGTAAAGCGATATTGGCAAGCCCTCGGGGGCAGTCCTGATATTCCCAAAGCCTGGGCCATCTATTCTGATATTATTCCTATTGGGGAAGCCCCAAAGTGAGGTAAGCTGAGTGGGGGTAAGGCCCAGGACGGAAGAGCTCACTTGGGCAAAACCTGTGGTGAAAGCCCCAGGGTAGGTGTGAACCCTCCTAGGGCAATCCCGTGTTTGCTTTGCCCCCTGGGTTGTGGGGGGTGTTTTCCTGGTTCCTAGAATGAGAAAGATGTCGCTTAAATATTGACATTACCATTATACTTAAATACATGGTATCGTTTTTAAAATAGCAAACCTTACAACTAGAAATACTGAAATGTCATCATATAATGACAGACAACAAAGCTTCAACTTTATTTTCTTTTTCTTTCTTTCTTAAGAGACAAGAACAACATTTCTTTACCAAAGAAATGTTGCCAATGTCTTAAATACATTCACAGCTGCAGTATGCACTTGAGTCACATGGATCATGTTCCAGTTACTGATGAATCACACACGTGCATCAAATATGTATGGATGAGCCCACAAGGTATTTGGTCATCCTAGAACATAAAGAACACTTACACACAGAAGGTATAGTCGACACAGTAGTTTTTGGCCGCTGGAATTTTCAAGGGGAAAGCTAGGAGCGAGTCTCTTTTGCTGACTACACCGAGGAGCTTATCGGGACTGAACACCCGAACAAAAGAAATGCACTGGCCGTGCCACCTCAGGTACACAGACTAGGCCCGTCCGCCAGCTTCTCCACCGGTCAGAAACTACTGCGCCGACTATACAGAATGTTACTTGGCATCGCTCTCGTACAGTATGGACAATGTAGGGAAGAAACATATTTGACAGGTAAACACATGAATCTCATACTCAAAAATGTAGTTAACTTGAAGTTATGGTTTATTGCATTATGGATTAAAAAATTTATAAATAAAATCTCTTCCACATTAACGCAATAATGGCAATTTTTGGCAGATCAATAGTTTAATTAGCATTGGTGCACTCAGGGAATTACACAATACAGCTTCTTTAATTTGTGTTCTTTTTTTTTCTTTTTTACTTCTGACCAATTTTTGGCACTAAAGTGACGGTTCTGATAAATTATGAAAAAGCTCACAATAAGTTGATACATTAGCACAAGTTTCCATCAATAAGAAAAAACAAAATGTGGACTATATTAAACATATTCAGTATTCAAAATATATGTATGTTACCCTATGAAACCTTGGCTTAAAGAAAGCCTTCCTTTCTATCAAAGTGATGCGTTAAAGATTAGATTACGAGCAAGAATTCATTAATGGCTTCTGCAGACAGTTTACTACACAGGGGTTTCAAAGCTACGTCATAACATCCCACACAGACAATACTTTACATCTCCGACTCCCAGAACATTCCAGAAAATCCCTATGGTGGAATGAAAATTTTCAAACGAGTTTAACAAACTTCATTCAGATCATGTGACTAACAGTATTTCCCTATTTGTTGCAAATCCAAAAATTCCTTGTTGCCCTCTTGGTAGAGTCAACGTAGGATTTGAGGTTTTCACGGCGGTGAGTCTGAAGATTGCTGTCTTCTGGGTTGTTGCACTGTGTAGTCTGGTAGAAGCTTACCGACGTTTCAGGGGTCCTTGCTGCCTCCACCATGATTCATCGCAAGGACCTCTGAAACATCGGTAAACTTCTACTAGACCAAGGGTCCTCAACCTTTTCTGCTGGCGTACAACTAAGTCCAATTTTAACACATTAAATGTACCACTAGCCAAATGCATTCAGGGAAAACTGTTATTTATGTTAATATTAACTTTTGATTTTCTTACGTAGTTCGTGTACCACTCAACATTGGCTCGCGTACCATAGGTTGAGAAATGCTGTACTAGACTACATGGTGCAACCATCCAGATGACAGCCATCTTCGAAGATTCAATGATTATAAAAACATAAAAAAAATCTGCAAAGTGCTCCAATCTATAAGAGTTTGTCATTTATGATAGGTCAGCGCAGAAGCCTACTATTGGCTAGACTCATTGAGGAGGGTCTTCGATTACGCAATAATGATTGATTTTCAATCTTCGATGCACCGGTGCTCTGTGTAACAGACATGAAAGGGGAGTTGGTTTCACCCAACACAATATCCTTTACCCTTCTACAACTACAAACTCTAACTCTCAAAATGCAAATCAAAGACTTCATAAAAACACAATTTTTGCATTAAGTAATTCAGTGGCTTGTTTGCTAATATTTTTTATATTACTCTGCCAATTTTCTTCTTCACTGGTGACGCTGAACAAACTTTTACAAAAGGGCATGCAGAATCACTAACATACTCGAAGTGTAAAACTACCTCTATGTAAATGTGCCAAAAAAACTCATTACTTAGTACTTTTAAAATATTACACATAATTAGCATTCGATATCATCGACAAATATCACAGGGCATAAATAATAACTAGCTTTCCAAGTGTGTGTTACGTGCACTGTCAAAATCATTCCATAAATTTTTTATATTACCTCTCATTATCATTTGGGATATAAAAAACAATCCTCTTAGCAGCTTCGATTCCACAGATACACTCGCCCCATCAAAACAAAATATAATACTTTAAACTTCTTCCCACAGAGCTTGCACATTCGAGCCTTAAATTATATCCGTAACACGTTTCAAACTTTGATCGTACTAGGATTCTTAGGTCAGAATATTCTTTGTAAGAAATGCAGAAATTTATAATAAGATCATGAAATTTTAGTTGATGAAGCAGCAAACCTATACTTACGAAATGTCAGACTTACTTAACCAATGGTTTTAGTGTTCCATTATGAAACCAATCACTAACACAAGGCATCACTTTGTTACAATTAGGCGTTTTCTTAAGCAGAGGTTTTCATTCATTGAATTACTTCATAAAAGTGTATATCTTGCAACATGCAATATATAGGAAAAATCACAAAATGCGTAAAAACATTTGAAAAACCAAGGAACCTCAATATTTTTCATATGGTTTCTTGATCAAATATGCCAGAATATTAGAGTACAAGTTGACTGTTTGAAGTTACAAATGCTTTCACATCAAAGCATTTTTTTCATTAACCATTCACAAACTGTCATCTTGAAGCAAGTAACAAATTCTCAAGAGATCCATTTCTTGTAAAATTATATATATAACACATATAAATACTGATCTTTTAAAATACAGTACATCACTGCCATCATTTTTCTGTTTGGCCTTATACAAATAAAGTTTAATCAGTCATCGTTAAGTTTATTATTTCAGATAAAATTTGTGTCCAGTCACCCACAAACTGAAGCTGACCTGATCACAGAAATTAACAAATTATTTAAAGTAGCTGCACACATTTCTAGCTTCTATTTCCTTGGTTTAGACACATTTCCAGGAACTGTCTCAAAAAAAATTATTTAAATTTAAGACTGGAAATATTGCATTTACAACTGAATTAGTACCAGGTATCTGTTGCCAAATTTCTACAATATTCTGTATCTTCATTACAGACAATAGCCAAAATTTCCGATTGTAATCATACAACATTTCAAAACCATGACAATTTTTTTTTCTTTCTGTTTCTACAAAATCAAAACCCACCTAAAATTTTCAATTAGACACTATACACTTTCAAGAGTTTATTTTCTTGTCTTAACAGAAATACACCCTTAACAAATGAAAGGCTCCTTCAGAGCATTCAGCAGATACTCAAGAAATTGCCTTCATAATCATTTTATAATTGGTCCTCCAGGTTGGGGGTTGGTCGCAAGGCTAACAACCTTGCACCGTAAAAAGGAAGATGTTTTGAAACCTCAATCAAAGCCTCGGACAGACGGACCTAACAATAGGACCGAATGGAAGAGGAGAATTGAAAAGGCCATGGACCAAACACGGACCGGACAGCCATAGAAGAAGAAGAATTATAAAGTTATTTATTTTTATTTTAACATTCTCAAAATTTTGTTGTAATTGTTTTTTTTAAAATTAATTAATATGTTAAATCACAGATCCTTTGTGCCGGAATTATGTTCAGCTTCTGGTTTAGCAACCCATGCTGAATGAAGCACTTTTCCAAGGGTTTATTTATGGACAAAATCGGGTTCCACAACAATTATAGAAGTTACAAAAGTTTAGGTTTATTGTATTGAGAGGCAGGTAGAAATGGACATTCAAAACAGATGTATTTCCTCTACTTTAAAACACTTCAATAAATTTCATATGAATACATCTTCAAGGTACACTGAAGTGAACAAATATCAATGTACCTAAACTAGGTACAAATAAAGCCAACAAATGTGTCTGCAATATTTCCACTCTTTTCTCTTACTTGTTGATCACAACGGAACATTAAAATATGGAAATAGATGTCATGACATTAGGCGATATATTCATTAGGGCCATCTCCTTTCTCACAACCTGTACGCTTGGCCGGATTCTTCGTTTTGAATGTGTGCTAGTAAGATGGCACATACAAAATCCATGTATACACGGTTTAGAACATGAATGTCAACAATAAGACCTTAAGCTACCAAATGCATTTATTTAAAATCCTTTAACACCAGCTTCTCATAGAACTCAATATTTTTTTCATTGTTATAATAAAACAAAATAAAAAAACAGGAACTATTTTAGTATATGTGTAAAAACTTAAAATGTAAAGTAAGGATAATATATATAACTTTCTAAAAATTGTTGAAAGTGCTTTAAGTGTAACATATCATAGATCCACCAGTTCATTTATAAGTTATACTCCATTTTAACGTGAAAAATAATAATTATAAAAATGTACTTCAAACAATTTCCGATTACAAAACGGAAACGTTGAATGATTCCACATTAAAAATATTGTTGCAGAGTGATGTGGTACAATGAACACAGCACTACTGATATCAACAGTGCGATAAAACAGTGCATCATTAAGCGAGGTGAGAAGACAGTCATAACAATATATGGTAATCAAAAACATTTTCATATTTCATTCTGTTGCTGCCAAAAGCTACATAAAGTTCATATGAATGAGCATACCATTAGTGGTTTGTGAACTCTTTCCAAGAATGCAATGAAACAAATCCTGAATAACTGTTCTGAAATGTAGCTAATAATGTAATTTGACTTCCTGCCTTGCGGACTCGTATTCCGTTTCTCTCATTTCAGTTAAAGCAATTCTGCCTGTCACAAGAAACAATGATGAATTTAAAAATAAGATTTTTCAAATCACAGTATTGTTTTGAATAAAATTAATTCCACAGATATAAGATGTTTGAATAGCAGTTGGATGATTACTGCAACATTTCTATTACACCATTTGTGTTAGTTTATTTTTCATGATGTCTGTTTTACACATTTCTTCCGCCCATTTCCTAGGACGTTTTGTAATCTTATATAAAAGAAATGGCAGGAAGTAAACCAAAAGTCAAACATAACGTTTGTGGCAAATCACTATCAGTGAAGTGGAGGAATTAATTTTTGATGTGGAAACATCCTTCAGGAAGATTTTACGATACCTCTAATAGAGTGACGTTTAAAATATTGGCCGAAGAGACCTAGTGGATTTTCTGTACAGAAAAAAATATGCACACGATCTGGCTGGAGATGCAATCCAGAACCCTCTGCCCCACCCACCCCAAATAACATTCCTCTGTACCATTCACTAGACATAAAGAAATATTATCACCCTTGATATGAATTAGGCCACTAATAAAGTGGAAAGAAGATGGATCTATGATACAGATATGATGGAGACATGTAAATCTGAAGACAGCCGCATCGTAGGATGTTTTGCCATTTAGTCTGGTAGATAATTACTGATATTTCAGGGTTCTGAAACATCAGTCGCTAACTACGAAACACGTGATGCAAAACACCAGAAGACAGCCATCTTTTACTCGTCACTGTGAGAATATGAAATCTCACATATGTACATCTCCTTACACGTACAAAATTTAAGATTAATTCAACAATGTCAGCCTTCTTCTTTGTTACTGACATATCCATCAGTGTGACACTCTATACTGTGTTTGAGGAACTCGGTTCCATTGCCCTTATTTAAAAAATCTAAGCTTATAAATGAATGTATAAAAAGCATGCAATAATAACTACAAGTACTGAAATGAACGTGTACCAGCCCTCTGACCTCACAAATTTTGTTAAAGCAAACCTGAAAAATGTAAATCTATGACTCATATTGTGTATCTATAACTCAAAACAAACTATTCTAACTTCGCAGACTTTAACTTTGTCTCTGAATTTAGGATTTATTTTGTCATAAGATTAGCAAAAAAATGTCTACAAATTCCAAAACTGATCTAAAACAAATATAAAGTACTGTATAAAAAAGTGATGTGGCAGATCTTTGGAGGGGCGGAAAAAATTCCTACATCATGCCTGCACTTCTGTACATTACTCAAATCAAATCTTCCAATATATCAGTCAACCATAAAAAATACATTACCCATTTCACTGTTATTAGTTATAATTGCATCCACTGATAATAGATTCCCATCCCTATCCTTTTAATTGGTGTTAGCGTCACCAGGAAGCTGGACTTTACAAATATTAATGATTTATTCCAATCTCTTCTCTGCTACGCATGTCGATATGTTATCAATTTCATTATTTTATCACATACCCTCATCTTCACAGTTATAACAATTTTTGTATAGCACAATGGAAATTTCTGCCAATATAGTAACCACTTCTCAATACATCCAACTTATTTAATCAGGTAACTTCAGGACCTAAACCGAAGTTCTTCTAGTGGCAAATATGTCTTCTAGTAGTATGTATACAGGACAAATATTATTCATCTTGATACAAAATAAGCGAACCAATTGCTAGGGAAAATGAAACAGATTCAGCAGTAAAAATTGTGTGTACATTAGCAGACCAAGTTCAGATGCGGAGACCTTTCAGGAATTTCAGTGACACTTAAAGCAATAATGAATTTAGAAACCGAAGTATTATTTTGCAAGTTCACCGTTTCTAATCCCGAATAACAACGAAATCCAAGTCACCTAAAGTAACACGTGATCTGCTGATCCAATGCAAAACAAATGAGAAAGGCAATACACTGAAGAAGCACTGCAAAGCAATGGAAACTAATTTAGTATTTTTATGTAATTACGTAGTATTCTATACCCTAATAAACTGATGGCATACACTGGCAAGCACAAAATATAAACCATCTATCAGTGATGTGTGCTGCACATGTGTCATAGTACATTCTGAAGGTTCCTTTAAAGAAAATTAATTAAAATATAATGAGTGATGGAATGGAGACCGATGGGAAGAAGGATGAGAGGGAGACCACGGAAACGATGGTTAGATTACGTGGAGGAAGATGTGAGGGAATGGAGTAGAATTGTGAATGATAGGACAGAATGGAAAAAACTCGTCGAACAAGCTAAGACCCACATAGGGTTATAACGCTACAAGAAGAAGAAGAAGAAGAAGAATTAAAATATAATAGTAGTGCTACTATCTGGTTCATTATTTCTTACAAATCCTTGAAAAAACATTAGCTCTTGGAATCAGTCATACATGCAGTTAAGGCAGCACTGAACATGTTAAAACATAAGAATTGTCAGTGTACAACCTTTTTCACGTGGACATTTAGCAGGATGGCTGAAGAGTGTTACACCTATTAGAGAGTGACATATAATGGACACAAGAAACAAAATGGAAGCAGTAGGCCACTTCTGACGGAAACAAAGTGTGGAAAAATGTCAACATGTTGGTACTAGCCGATTTTCCAGCGACACACAATTCCACATAGAAGGTTAGTGATCTGTCACCAAGTTCCCCTGATCAGTGTAATACTTATTATGACAAAAAATATCAGTGCTACTACATTAAAGCCAACTTCATCATACTTTTCACATTCCACAGTCCTGGCTTGACACTTGTTACTTGCAGTGCATGGCCGTGTAGATGCAGAACCGTATAGATTAGAACAGGGGCACGTCTTGACAGGCTTCCATACAAATAATTAGGGTGGAAATCTGTTCTGAACTAAATATAATCAACAGAGCACAAATTATACAATTCAGAAACAAGAGAGATTTTGAAATTTTAGAATCTGTGATTTCATACATCTCCAAGTGGAACTGCGTGATCTTTCATGTGTTACTTTGATCTATGTTCACAAAACATCAATAAAATAGCAAAATGGACCTGTAGCTTTACATCAGACATATCAGATCTAGTGACAATATTTAATTGTATTCACCACTGCCCTGTTCCTAGACACGTTAACATAATCAGCATAACTCACTGGTTTTTACCTGTACAACAGACTGACATATGACAATGGATTTGACTTGAATGGTGCACGAAGGCTTCTTGAATATTGGTACATTATCAAGAATGTTTTAAATTACCTGTTCAATAAACTGTATATTTATATGGGATATTAACCCCTTCACTATTATGGATGAAAATATTTCATCAGTTGCACAAATTGATAAAATATCAATATTTTTTTTCTGAGTAACTCTGCACACCAATGGAAGTTATTAAGAGTTAAGAAATTAATATCCTATCAATAAATTATTATTTTCAAAGATAATTAAATATATGTATACGTGCAAACACTAACCAAATTGTAGTTGGCTGCAAAATCTATTATAAGTAATCATGAAAGTGTCTTGGTTCATGTGAAGTCAGATCTAATTAAAAATAGTCTGCTGCGGCAAGACGGAAAAACTTAGGCGCTGTAAATGTTAGTTTTAGCACCTTTGTATAAATACAAAACAAGTTACAATTACAGCAGTAGGCCTTAATCAGCAAAGTAATAAAAGAAAATCTCTGTCTTTAAATAACAGTTTGTATGATTTTGGCTGACATGCTCGACAAGGAAATCACTCTCACACAACATATCAATTGAACAGTACATGAAAAAAAATTACCAAAAAAGGATACAGGCACTCTGATGGCAATGAATATTTAGTTAGTGCTATGAACTTCAATATATGTGTATACTGAGAAAAGTCTAAATATGCAAAAACCATGATGCAGATACAACTTACTGTTATAATTTACTGGCTGCTTGGCCAAATCCAATTATCAAACTTGTTCACAGTTACTGTACAGATCTGGAACAGTTTGGAGTGAGAATGGAAAATGCTACATACGCAGATTTCCTATTCCTAAATAAAATCATGTCTGCCACATGTCAACAAAACATTCTCAAACTCTTTGTTTTGGGTTTCTTTGCTGTTCCTTCATTTAGGGTTCTGTTGTACACTCTTAAATAATTAGTTGTTGAATACAGTGTATATATCATTATTATAAACTGACAACCTACAAGAGTCAAATTTAATAATTTTACTTAAAATTATTCATTGTCTGGACTTTTTCCATCGTCTGTTCTTTAAAAGCACGACATTTCAGAGGCAGGTTCTGTCTCCGTTTTCAGGTGAGAGGTACCTACTCTGTTGGGTCCCTTAGATAGAGCTAGTCTCTGTCACTGGACGATGGAAAAAGTCCCGACAATGAATAATTTTAAGTGTAAACTACCGTCGTCAAAACCCTTTAGAATTGAATTAATAATTTTAGCTAACTGTAATGTTTTTCACTAGAATTGGCGGCTGAAACTTGCACTAAGCACATGTACTGTGACTTGCAAGGAATTACGGAAGCAATAGAACATATCGTGATACCATACGTATTATTGTGGAACAATGGTTTCCAACTATGTTCATTTGTTTCATTAAATACATTTTCATGCAAAGAATTAAGAACTCAAGGATGTTGTATATTAATTTGCAAATCTGGTTACACAACTGCATACTATTTTTCATCAGAAAACAAGGTTACAACACTATGCACAGAAGAAGTGTAAACTTGCAGAATGATGCTGCCAATTCTATTGTAATTTCCAACGATAATACAAAACCAAGTTCCTAGTTTATTTCTATTCCTTGTGCCAGTATTCTCACCGACACAGCTGAATGCAAACAAAATATCCAGTGCCATACTAATTAATAATGTACCTTCCCCTCGCATGTGGCCCATCCCTTTTCAACTATTCCATTCATAAATTGTGTACACACAAATTTTAGATGTTCGAATATGCCAGCATTAGCATGGCATGCCTTGGAGGGAATATGAACATCTACAAACCTCTTCTGCATCAAAATGACAATATACAAAAAAATGTCTTACTGTGAAATTAACATGTAACTGGAACCTAATAGCCAGTGGGAAAAGTGCTTAACAGAATAAAGGAACACAATGATGAGTACACTTCCTTTGTCCTCACCTGTTTGTAGGCTACATCTGCAACATCTTGTTCCACACAGCCTCATGTCCCATCATTCCAGTACCCTTCAAGACCATGGGCACATTGCATCTGTTGCCCAATATAATTCGAAGGCCAAATGATGCACCAATCCCATCTCAAACAAACAAAAAGGCTGTAAACTGGAAGCTGCCTCCATGCTATACACAATCACCAAATGACAGTACGTGTGCATCCAAATTACCAACAGTGTGATCCAACACATCTTGTTAAATGTAACTAATGCTAACAACAGACATTGCAATGTCTAATATGTTCAGAAAATACTTCCACTGATCAATGACTTTGGAATCGACAAGCCGTTACGCAGTCTTCGTCAACGCCATTGTCCACAGCGGGGGCTAGGTCCACTCGTTGTCTGGAATCGTGATTACAGTAAGAAATTGTACTGTACAGCTTGGACAAAACCACTTAGGCACCTATGCTCCCTTTCAAATGAGCCATTCAATATTCTGATTGAAATTACTCAATCTTCACACCTCTTTGTTCCAAACGCTCACCAACCAGAAATGTCATATTGTATCAATTTAACATTCCCTCATTAGATGCCTACATTTTTTCACTGAGCCATCCTACACCTTTGTTAGAGTTACATACATCTTACTATTGAGCCATCTTAATCAGAAAGCCTTAGTAGCAGAGTTACTCAAACTCAAATTAGAATTTTTACACAGTAACCACACTGTTTTCATTAGAATTAACACTGCCATAGGCTAGCCAATTAGAAATATCCTTCACTATTAAGCCACCAGGTGCTTGGTGAACTTCGGAACATGTCTTGACTGCGGCCCAGAGCGTTCTTGTTGCCCATGTGATATCGCCGTCGTCATCATCTCATGTTCGATACTACTACGGCAAGAGTCATGACGAAGAACAGGGAGGGAAATGCAATTGCCGTCATTGACACAGCACTTGTCGATGCCTCCGCACACTGACCTGAAAAAACAATGAATGCCTGCAACCCAAGCCTCAGTAATACTAACATAAGCTACAAAAGAAAATAATATAGGATTTGAGACTTTTGCGGCAAGTACAATCAATAAAATCTTCTCAGGCAATCAGTCACATTAACTGGTTACTGTAGTAAACCGACGTTTTGGAAACAAATTGTCCCCATCTACAGAGTTTGTTCCCGAAATTTCGGTTTACTACGGTAACCAGTAAACACGGCTGATTGCCCGAGAAGATTTTATTGAAAGGAAAATAAATTTATAGTAATTTGATATGAATCTCCCTCACATTCAATCTTGAATGAAATAAATGTATCCCATCAACAAAAAAACAAAACGCAGCTCACTATGATAAAATCACATTCAATCACACTTCAAGGTTAATGTGTTTACAATGGAAAGTTACATGAAAATGTAAGAGTTCTAATGGTACTAACTGTTCACTAGCAAAACAGTTAAACTCATTAAGTGGTGTGATATATCAACACAAGCTTTAAACTTTGGCACTGGAAAGGTATCCAACCATCAAGCAGTATGCACCATACCAAGAAGGCAAATAGGATTACTACTTTTGAACATTGTCCATTATATTAGATTTTTTTAAATATCACACAGATCTGTTTCCAACATCAGGTGACCACTGTCTGAAGGACACAGATTCAATTTCTGAAACGCCGTTTGAAGAAAAAAAAAGATGACTAATATAACATCCAAAATAATTATCATCTTACTGATCGGGGGGGGGGGGGGGGGGGGGATGATGATGATGATGATGATTTTTCTTTTTTCTTTTTACTTTTTACTTTGACACCATGCAGTAAGTGGTGACCCTTCAATATCAGCCTACAATCATTTTACTTACTGAATGCTGCGGTTTTATATTAAGGCATTTTTAAACAAGCATCAGAGGTTAAATCTTCACTCTAAAAATGTGATCATCATTCTCCCCAGTATTTGGACTACTTAGCATGTTCTTACCTCATCACCAGACTAAATGACAAAATCATTATACGATGGTAGCCGACACATTCACCTAAAATGTGGCCAGATTCATATATTTGGAAATGACAGTAACAAATCAAAATTGCATTCACAAAGAAATAAAGGGCAGACTAATTTTGGGGAATGCTTGCTTTCACACAGTTCAGAACCTCTTTTTTTTTCTGCTATCTGAAAACGTAAAGATTAAAATGAAAACTATTATTTAATACCTGTTGTTTGGTATGGCTGTGAAACTCTGTCTTCCACATTAAGCAAAGAAAATAGATTGGGGATGTCTCGAAACAGGGTGCAAAGAAGGTTTTAACTGAAGAGGAATGAAGTGGAAGGAAGCTACAAAAAATTGCATACTGTACAACTCCACAATTTGTACTATTTATCAAGTATTATTAGGATGATCAAATCAAGGATGAAAGGAGGATAAAAATGGGTGGGGAATGGAGAAGATGAGATACGTACACAAAATTTTGTTGGAAAGGTAAAACCACTCAGAACACCTAGACATAAATGGGAGGATAATATTAAACTGAATCTTAGGGAAGCAGGGATTCATCTGGCTCAGGATAGAAATTGGTGGCAGGTTCTTGTGAACATGGCAACAAACGTTCAAGTTCATTAAAAGGCTTGAAATTTCTTGACTGGCTCTATCAGCTTCTCAAAAAGGACTATGCTCCATGGAGTTAGTTCATCATGTATCTTGAAACTAAAGAGGGTCTAGCATTTGGCAAGTACCTGTTTTTGCAATCAGATGCTCTTCTTTATGAGATAGTGAACATCTTGGAGAATTAAAATTACTAGCCTGTTCCAGCATTTATTAACACAAAATCACTTGATTATGTACATATGTTACGAACCAATGATTGTGAGATTGAATGCCCAGGCACCTGTAACCCCCGGGTTGATATTTCGATGGCAGGATTCTGTGACACTGGACAGCCTCAGCATAGCAGACACTGGTCCCACCCCATTACGCTTGTTTCCAACTGCTTGCTGCAAAAGCCCCATGCTAGATTCCCCATCGCTGCGCGTGTAGATGAAGCAGAATCGTCGGGCTCCAACCGACTTGCGACTGACAGGAGATGCAATCAAGTAGCTGGTTCCATTGTCTTCCCAGCTGCCATGGCAAAAGTATGCTGTAAGTTCAAAATAAGCAAGTATGTTAACTTCATAATAAGAGACGTCACATTATTTACTACAAGGCTGTATGAAATTTCAAAGTGAGATCTGAATGCAGAACAGTGCTGATTATCTATGGTAACTGAAACACAGTTTACGTAAATGATAAAGAAGTCTGTTTAACTTGAAATATCATATGAGTAATGTAAAAAATATAAACATATAGCAAGATTACCGAGGTTCCATCTGGTCTAGATCCACTCCTTCCGAACTATAGCACCCCCTCCCAAATCATAACTTACAAGCAAACTTACAGTTTACTGCACTGCTATTATGTTAAAAGAAGACGATACAATAACAAGATTGTTCATATTAGTTTTAAGTCATTGAACCTTGTCACATTTTCAAAAGATCACTACTGATTTGTTACATTACGATTCTGTCTCGGACTTTATTTGCGGAAAGTTAAAATATTCTTATGCACTCATTTCTCGTCTTTACAGACTTTTGGGGGAATTACTGCATTTAAAAGGTAAAAAACCAGACTTTACACTGAAGCATATAAATCATCATACCAGATACAGTTTCTGTGTCACACGAAGAGTAGAACTCCATGGTATCCGAGTTCTCTGAGCATCCAACAACAAGAGATTCAAAGTCATAACTGCCACACTCTGCCTTGCTGTCCACATCTGCATTGTCTACCACTCCTTGTTCATCACTGCATTTCCTCTTCCGACGGGCAGCTGACACCTGCCGTCCATCGACACTCAGCCCACTGACGGTGTAGCGCCCCAAGTATGGACATCTCTTTTTATGGAGTGATGTAGCTGCAATAAAAGTGTGACAGTCATGCAAGTACAAATAAAAGTACCAACACAAAAACATGAGATGGTACCAACTGAAGGATTTAAAACATGGTTACAGCCCGCAGAGAAAGCCAGCAATTGAGATGGCAGAGATGGCATATCAAGAGAAAGAAATATCCAAGATAAATGGTACAATTGTGATGTTGTGTATCCAAACTGAGGTTTCCCATAGTTTTCAATGAGCCTGCCACATGAATGCCAGAATAATACCTTCAATAAATCATGATCACTTCTTCCATAATCATCTCGGTTCCTCATTTATAACAATCCTATGATAACTTATAAATCTATTATGAAACTTCACCTCTTTTATTATTTTTTATTTAGTGTTCTGTCTGACGACAGGTCCATATGAACAGGATCCTTCCATCCTTTTCTCGGACTGGGACCTGTTCATATACGTTCTTCGCAGATGATCCAGAAGTGGTTTGCCATTGCCTTCTTCTGTGTGTGAATGGAGTAATTGTTGGGATGCCACGGAGAAACCGGGGAAGCCCCCGGAGGAAAACTCCGTGTTGCCTAGACCACGGCCTTGCCCAACACAAGTTATAAATTCGGGCACCGCCGGGAATCGAACCCGAGACCCCAGGATTACAAGGCCAGTGTTCTAACCGCTAGACCACCGTGGTGATTCATATTCTGCTTTGTGGAATATGAAACCCTCACATCTGCAATGAGGGAATGTGGAGAAAATGGTGTAGGACAATTCAAGATAAATGTGGAGTATTTTCTTTTTGTTTTATATGAAAGAACTGAGGAAAAGTACAAAATACCTAAATCATAAGCAAGAGAAATATGTAGTACTTACTTAATGTTCTTTATGAATACACGGACAGACAATGTCCAAGTTGAATGGCGTAGAAGGCATAATACAAGATTAGAGACTTAGTATACAAACATTTTAACTACAAAGGAATATGTAAATGATATCAATGTACATTATGAAATTAACAGATGTTGCACCACACAGCACTCAGCCTTCTAATCAGTAAATATGGTTACTGTCATTTTCAACGCATAATTGTATTTGCTGCCAAGTGCACCAGAAGGCCCACTGAACATTAACGGGTGTGGTGGTGTTGAAGGTATGGAATTCTAACCTTTTAACTCAGTTACAGCATGCACATGAATTGTGCATACCATCATCATAACACACATCTTCTTTCCTTTACTCATGACAAATCTTATTATGCCTTACAGACCATCCAATTGTGACTTTCGGCCATCCCGGCACATTTAAATAAAACACAGCCAACAACTGCAAAATACTCTTCCAACGTGTGGAGAATCTTCAGATCATTAGCAGTGCAGTGACCTCAAAATGAATATTTGCTACTTACTTATAAGTGTTATGTATGGTAGAGTAGCTGGATTAAAGTTGGCAGGACTGCATGCCTCTTCTGGCACTTGGACAAACAGAGCTGCAAGCAAAGCATTCAAGAAATATTAATGCATATTAATTCAGTTACTCCACATTTCATTCTGAGAAGTTCAACTCTTTGTGTACCTGCCTGTCCGGTCCCCTCGTAAAAGATCGGAACAAGTTTCTCTTAAACTTAAATACATCGTGCAAAGTACGCATACAAACTTTCTTATGTCCGGTGCAAATAACAAGAAATAAACAATAAATGTGTATTAGAAAGTAATATTCAGAGACACTGGTATTTCAATTTTTAATGAACGTAACAACACAGAATAACAAAACAAACTGATTTAAAAGTAACACTGTAAAGTTTCTATTTCGGTTGTATTATATCAATATGGGCTCCCTGACATACACAATGTAGCTTCATTGGAAAACATGACTTGGCTTGAATCTTCTATATTCATACACATCAGCATAGCAAACAAAGAGACATAAAATATATATCAAGGGTTGTAAATAGGCATAACTTTCAAATCTGAGGTTCCAGTACATCCAACACACACAAAACATAAAAAGGGATACTTCTAAGATAAGCTTGCAGTATACAATTACGAGCTCAAAAGTGACAGGTCTGATTTTTGTTGCAGAAAGAAACGACAAACAGCAAAATGGAATTTTAAGATCCTTGATAATTATGCTTTTCCACAGCCTCAGGGATGTCTTCTCGGTCGTTGCACCATGTAGTCCGGTAGAAGTCTACACATATTTCAGGGTGTTTGCTGCCTCCATCACCAAGGCAATCGTTGCCTGAATAATGGAGGCAGCGAGGACCTCTGAAACAGTAAACTTCTAGCAGACTACAAGGAATAACCCAGAAGCCAGCCGTTTCATACTCACTGCTTTGAAAAGCTAAAATCTCACTGACTACCTACTTTCTGAATAAATATAAGGGTAATGGACTGATTTCTAGGTCTCCCACTTCAATTTTTTCCTTATTTGGGTGTCATGTGAAGAACAAAATGAAAAGTTAAAATATTAAGAGTTAAAATTAGTTACCCAGGATATACAGTCTGTACGAAGGTTAATTAAAAATTATTGGACTATTGACAACACTAACGCAAACCTCCCCGACACCAGAAATGTACTTAAACAATGAATAAAGAGGACACTCTAATTTGTACTTACTGCTCTGCTGCAGTTCAATGACATGACCCTCACGCCTGTAGAATGCCATGCAGACATAGCCACTGTTGCTAAAACATGACGGACAATGTGTTACCAAATGAAAAATCAACCTCCTATACCAAATAAAAAAGAAATAAATATACAAAATCAGAATTTGTAATTAGATTACAAGTTATATCTGTTTAGAATGTAATTTACATGAAAAACACATATGTAAGAGAATAATTACAAATACACCCTCTCTCAGACACAATAATCAAACAGACAGAAATGGAAAGAACATGTTTTCCGGCTATAATAAAAAGAATCCTAGATAACATTTTAAATATGATTGCACAGAGCAGAAATACACATTCTGATCTGGGAGGTGGAGTAATAACAGCAGACATGGAACAAGGAAACAGACTAAGCACTGAAGAATATAAATTATGAAAAACTTTAATGAGGATGGCAGAAATACTAGGACCAATGAATCAAAATCGCCTGATAGGAATGCTGACTTCATTTCTGCAGCTTAGAAAATCTATACTTGATACACCTCTGGTAAGACTGTTGTCAGTAATGCTGTGGTAGACTGAGTTACCATATCTTGTTCATGCTGAACTGTTTTATAACATATTCTCTACCAGTCACTCATCATGTTTAGTCTGACAACAGCACAGCTTTAAGACGGTGCCAGGAGAGGATGAAAGGAGAATGGCTAAACAGAGAGGAACTGACTGTTCCCAAAATCAGGGGTGGAAGTGGAATCTCCACTTGTAATTCACATATTTTCCAGGGTTTTAGATTCATTGGTCACCCTGTAGTGAGAGTGGCAATAATCGATAGAGGTATGATGGTATCACCTTCAAAAATAAATCCATATTACTAGTTTTTATAAAAACTTTCCCCCATGGCATATCAAGTCCCACTGCTGATAGTACTGTTATAACGTTATCACCCAGTGAGTTCCACTGCCACTGAACATTTTAGTCAAGTTCTGAAGGAATCACTTCACGTAGCAAACCTCATGCAATGTAGCAATCAGGTTATAAATAAATCTGTTCTGTCAGTAATGATAAGGTCATTATACTAACCACCCACTCGTGGCATGGGCAACTACGGTGACTTGATGGTGTGACGTGTGGTATTCATTGTGACACACTACCCGCATCTCCTGCCCTCCCTCCTCTCTGGTGATGCGCAGCGTAGTATTCTTATGAAGGATCACAAAAGACTGTGAATGGTCCAGTGTATGCCAGTGGTGATGGTCAGTGATAAATGTAGGGTAGCGACACCGGCTGTGCTGATTTTCAACTGCAACAGACGAGTGTTAACGATCACCTAAAGATCTGTGATAACAGCTGATTAACTGCAAGTATATATTAGCTACAGAATATTTTTCTGATTCAGAATATCTCTCAACTTGCTGAGCATAATGTCACATTCTCAAGAAAGACTCCGCTGTAGGTTTTCTTTATCAACTGTTTACTGAAGCTTCGGCTGGGGGTTCGTCGTGCTGACCACACGTCATTCTACATCTGGTTGGATGATCGTTCACCTCTGCTTAGGCATGTGAATGTGAGGCCAGCAGTCAAGCTAGTCGGCTTTGGCTCTCTGGAGCTGTTATGCCACGGATTTAATTTAATTTTTACTGAAGCTTCAGCGTCAGCACGCTTCTTCTTGTTCCAGAGTTTCAGATGTTATTGCTTTGCATGCTAGCTTCTTCTAATGGTAGTAGTGAAGTGAAGGGGGTTGGCCTAGTCTAACCTAATATAAGAAATTTAATGTATTTTATTGGATACTGAATGTTCATTACCATGTTCACAAGAGCCTGCTACCAATTTTTGTGTTGAGCCAGATGAATCCAATCAACACACAACCTATTTGCCTAAGATCTGTTTTAATGTTATATTAACGGTGCTTAGGTCTTCTAGGTGGTCTCTGCCTTACAAAACGTCCAATTAAAATTCTGAATACATTTCTCAATAGTTCGTTGGCTAGTTATGTTTTTACATTACTGACAGGAAGACAAAATATTGTGAACTGCAACGTAGCAACCATTCCCAGATGTAATCTGCTCTTAATTTCTTCATGAATGCAATTTTGATTTCTTCTTTTCTTCCCAAACATTCAAATTTTGTCATACTTGGATTTATTAGCTACCGTACTGTAATGTTTCTGTCCTATAGTCTGGTTATGAGGCAAGACATCCATCACGATGAGAAATTGTTTTCGCCTATTCAAGTGATCCCATCATTTCATACACTTTGATTCGACGGCTGTAACAGTGTCAGGCATAACACAAGCAACATACTTGTTGTAAGTTTCATTGTGCGAGAACCCTCCAGAGCAGAGGGAAGCCCATTGCATGTTGCATCGCCAGACTGTGCCACTTGGTAAACCTGGTGATGGCTGTGTTGGTGCTGTTGGTCATATACAAAACACCTGTACCGGTCTTCATCTGATGTAGCCATCTTATGGTACAGTTTTCCCACCAGGTAGCGTGTAGAACCATCTTTCCATGTGGCTAGACATTCAAGCTCCTCCACTGGAAAATTGAAGTACAAACAAGTTCTGACATCTCGGAGATAAACTGGCAGAACATTCACTTTAGACTCATTTCTAGATATGAGTATAATAAATCCTGATGATAAAATTAAATTAGTTTTATAAACCATTGATCACTACCAGGGAAATATTGCACTTATTTCTTCATATCATTGTGTATGTGAAGGAATACCTAGATATCATATTACTTTTATTTTAGAACATTCATCTAAAATAGTACTGTTTGGGATCATGTTCTATTCAGACGAGTGAAACGTAACCAAAACCATCAGAACCATTTTCAAGAAAATTTCCATCTTCTGTTACAGGTTTCATACAAAATCTAATTTTTAAGCTAGTATATTTTAAATTTATACAATGTAAACACTTATATTCCTAAAGCCAAAATATGAATAAAACACACTGAACTGTTCAGATTCTAAACGAGGGCACAAGTAACTAGTAGCATTCCAAAAGGAGAAATTATGACAGATGGAAAACATATTTTTCTTAATGCTACATAATATTTTGTTCATATTATAAATATAAAAAAGTAAACTGTCGCAACAGATCCAGAACCACATTCCAAAGGCCATAACAAATAACGCTCTGTATTATATATGCAGCTGAATGGCAATTTCACCCCATGTTAAAGGAATACAGAGTAATTGCACCCTCCTGAATGAATTCTCATAAATACTAATGACACAATTTAAATTAATAAGTCGCACAGAGCTGCCTATTAATTCAAAACTAATAAGTCTCACAAACCTGCCATGACCTTCGCTACAAGTGCCTACCCAGATAAGTCAATAAGTTTATTTCTGAGATGCAGGGAATGAAAGCTGGTACAGGTGACCTATTCTCTTAGGATGGGCTCCACAGTCGAGACCTGATATTTCGCACATTTTCAAGTTTAACTATGACACGAGGCAGGAGAAAAACCTGAATACATATGAAGAGGATTGACCCAAGACCTTCTGAGCATGTTTACCAGGTCCCTGTGTAATAAAATGCCATTTCCATTAATTTGTTCATGACAAATGATGTGAGGAAAGTTAATGCCATCACTTCATAATATGGTGGAACATGGTGCCAAATTACAGACACACATACTTGAAAACCTTGACTTAATTAGTCTTTGTGTTTATGTAATCAAAATTGATAAGAACAAGTTACTCAAGAAGTTAAGAAGCTGACATAAGCTACGGAAGGTGAAATTCTCAACAACAATAAAAACACAGAACAGGATTGCACATGGTGTTTTATTCTTTCTGGTTTGCCTTGAGTTTAATATAGAACATGATCACATTACAAACTGTAATTTGAAAGCTACAGCAACAAATTAGGGTCTGAAATGTGTCATAAACAATTCTAGGTAGTACAGCGAAGTAGGCTGTCATAACAGACTCCAAAACTGACACGTTATCAATCGCCAAAATCTACCACAGCGTGTTTTAATTTCAAGAAATATCAGGTTCAGAATAAAAGGAAGAGAATACCAAAACCAGATTATAGCATAAAGTCTAAGAGGCAGAGAAATTTCAGAACAGTGAAGAGATGGCATAAGATGTAATAAGCTGCACCTGACACAACGATAAGGCGAAGGAAATTTTATAGTCCTAACTACAACTTCTTACTGTTCTGACCAAATCCATTCCATTAAAATAATAAACTAATTATTAAAAATGACAAACCTGCACTTTCTGTGCCTTGTACATCGGGGCAGGCCTGATACCTCAACAGAAGTTTAGACTCATCTGTACAAGAGTCCACCCTTGACACTGGGCTCCCGCACTCCCCCGATCCTCGGTTATATGTAAAGGTGAAGGGTGCACCTTTAAAAGGGCAGGGGACAGGTAAACCAGCTGGTTCAGCCCGAAACATGGAGAACAAATTGGCGTCGCCTGTTATCTGCCCACACATATGGTCCAGACTCTCTCTCGAATCACAGTATGCTGCAATAAATACACGTCATGTAACCCAACTTCAAAATATATGCTATCAATAAATAACCCATAGAAAAATACAGCTAGTCTGCAATAGGCATTTCATGAGAACTTCATGACAAATTACAAAGTATTACCTTTTGCTTTAAAAGCAAAATAACATCTTACATGAGCAAAAGAATAATAAAACCTCTTATGAAGAGAACGTGTCTATCAATACAACTGAGACATAATATCAACAGTGCACTTATGGAACAAGATAAAATTCTAATTAATGTAAAGGACTTAAAAATATTTTTAAACCAATTCTTTACTTTAAGTTTTTAATTAACTTGTACATTTATCCTAATAAATTCTTTCCAAAATAAAAACTACTATATCAGAAATGTAGTGAACTAAAAATATCATGCTCTGTACAATATTTTCAAACAATAAGCAATAAGTACTTTTGCACACATTAGTTTACATGGCAAACCTGGTTATCATGGTATGTCATGAAATAAAATAACAACGCAAAACATTCAAAAAAGCTTTAAATTATTGTTGGGATGTCCAGATATTTAGATCTATTTACATATGTAAAAATATAGTTGACTCATAGACATTTTTTAATGGGAACACAGCAAATAGTGTACGTATGAGTGGTCTTAAATGAGAAGCACAAAAATGTGGATAACTTTATTCAACATAATATAAACCAAAAGTTAATTTCCTTGTCCACCAACATCCCACTATTGACACGGATGAATCCAATCTTAAAATGTCGGGTCTCATTTTAAAAAATCGTCCTCTGTTTACGTTTGTCCTTCATTACAACAATTATGACACACCACTTAAAAGAACAGAATACTGCATACTTACTCTCCTTGTACTGTAACACATTTGGGTGCTTCTCGTGTATAACAACGCATCGGTAACAGCTGTCCACTCTGCAAGCAAGAAACCGTATTTAGCTGCAAATGACATCGTAATTATCCACTGTACAAAGCCAGTAGTCACCATCACGGACCTAGAGGATCAGACTTCACATATTCTAATTACGACCACATACATTACGTGCATCTGTGGCTAAATTTTTAAAAATTCAGCTTGACTTGACTCAGACAATGTATTACCAGCCTTAAACATCTACCGGAACAGAAACCAACCGGTCAACAAGTGGCCCAGCTCCTTATACAACAGACGCGCTCTTTGTAAGATCCCAAGTATGCATTCCCAGCTCTATACAGGTGGGAAGTAGCCAGCTGGAGCCACCAATTAGATACAAGGTGCGATCGGAAAGTTTCTAGACTGCGCCTATAAAAACCCGTACACTTATCTCAGGTATTAAATTCATCCATCACCCTCGAAGTAGTTCCCCTGGGAGTAAACACAACGATCCCAGCGCCGCTGCCAAGCCTGGAAGCATCCCTGGAAATCTTTCTTTGTCAGCCTGTCAAGCACCATCTGCGATTCTGCCTGAATCTCTTCTATCGTCTCAAATCTCCTTCACTTTAGCCGAATTTTCATCTTTGGGAAGAGGAAGAAGTCACACGGAGCTTAGAAAGGAAGTTGGGGTCGGTTCTTGCAAGATCTTTGAGCTCCTCACAAACGAGAAGTCGATTCTGCTTCTGGTCCTCAGACAGGATGCGTCGCATGTGGAGTTCTTCCTTTAGAATCAGCTGACAGGTCCC
The DNA here is from genome assembly GCF_977971745.1 of Zootermopsis nevadensis. Taxonomy (NCBI): domain Eukaryota; kingdom Metazoa; phylum Arthropoda; class Insecta; order Blattodea; family Termopsidae; genus Zootermopsis; species Zootermopsis nevadensis. Next base: position 5,047,127 of record NW_028259192.1, on the reverse strand, counting down.
ATAGCCTATCCCAACAATGTCGCACAAGTCGTTGATGGTACGACGTCGATCTTCGTAACATTTTCGGGCGTTGTGCTCGAAGATGGTCGTCCAGAACGCTCGTCATCATCGACAGAGGTTCGGCCATTTTTAAAACGTGAATGCCACACAAAAGTTTGTGCACGACCCATTGCGGACTCCCCAAATGCTTGCTTTAGCATTTCATAGGTTTCCGTAGCCGTTTTGGCGAGTCTTTGGTAAAATTTGATGCACACGCCATTCCGAAATCGCAGGAGGGTCGGTGTAATGCACTACCAAAACGCCCGTAACTAAGAAACAAATGCTAATTCGATGATGCCGGCTGGCACACTGATTCACTATGAATGTAGGCCGCACCCCCTAGCGGCAGAAGCTCGTACTACATCCGGTTCGCCCGCTATTGACTCAGTCTTGAAACTTTCCGATCGCACCTCGTAGACCTCACCATTACGTGTCATTAGCATAGAAGACTCGAGCCACCCCAGCTTTTAAGACCATTTCTTAATCATTCTGAAAGGAACTGTAAGTCGCATCAGTCCACAGCCTATTAGAAGTTCCCAAATTTACAGGCAGTATGTTATTCCTGAATTTTGAGCTTAGTAACACCAGGGAAACACTGATGGAAAAATTCTAAAAGCGTTCAAATTTATCCAATAGTGATGTGATTCATATCTTGTCACTGTCGCCAACCACCTGTAAAGGAGATGGCGTAATAAAGAAGAAGCTATAAGTGATACATGCAGAGAATTACAGCTATGCTCCCATCTGTCTACGTCCACATGCCAGTGGATTATTGATTCCAAGCAGCAGTAAAGCAGAATGCCAACTGTATACATTCCAGGATATTATATGCTCTCCTTTCACTTATTATTATTCTCATGGCAAAGCGAAAGAGACCCGACCCACCCGAGCACTAATTATAACTTCGCAGAAACCACAAATATAATCCAACTCTTATCGCACTAACGTTCGCGCAATTATTACAGACACAAATGGAGTTCACGCTACAGTGAAACTGTTAAAATTCCTGTACTTCACAATTATATAATTTGTACATTCCCGTCGTGTTTTGTATTGTGACAGTGGTTTTAGGCAGTATTCATCGGAAACAAGAGACTTTATTAAGTTTATGAAGCTCAATTCTTAGTTTCCTTTGCTGCGTTCACAAAGAGCAGTGTGTTTTGAAGGGAGTCTAGATAAATTTCTACGTAAGATCTGCACTCCTTCTCCACAGGCTCGGCAGCCCAACTAAACAACTTTATATTCAACTTGAAAGTAACTAGAGATTCACTGCTACATTCTCACATTCCTAAGTAAAATACAAAGGTATATTATGTTCTCAACTTTAATTTAATCTAAATTTGAAAAGACCTCTACTAATAAATGTTCCGCCTTCAAAAAGCTGAAGGAAGCATGAAAATTGTCTTACCTTAAAAGTCACTTTTCCTATAAAGTATATTCGTTAAACTGAATTTAGAACCACGTATGGCAATCATTATTATTTTTTTAGTGTAGAGTAGGGATCTCCAAAGTACAGCCTGTGGGTTGGATGATCATTGCAAAAAATCTTAATTTTCCAATTCATTTTCCACGTTTACTAATAAAATAACTTAGATTCGTATACTGGGCATCTACGTTTCCAAAAAAATGTTTCATCCTTCGCAGTCGGGCCCACAAACACTGAATTTACTGACGACAGGGCACACTTGTGAAAAAGTTTGGAGATCCCCATGTTCGTTAAAATTCGTCTCGAAAACGACTGCTTAAAATTTTTCAAAGGTATAAGACAGACAGTAACCATTACAAAATAACACTGTTTAACATAAGTTATTGTTAAAACAATGCAGTAATACACGTTCTTTTCAAAACTGTGGTTCAAGAAATGGAATATGAGTTACGTTTTAATTGCATAGTGTTCCTAGATTTAAGGCCTGAGAGAATTACTAACGTTATTCCGTTCTGATTTAGCAGAGCCATGAATAAATTCTTTAAAATGGTTACATCAGAAAGGGAACAAATGCATCAAAACAAGCATACATATTACCAAAATAATGTTAATCTCTTAATACAACATTACCACGTAAAATCTGTACATTACAGTATAGCGGTATACAGTGGTTAAAACTATAAAGCACAGTGATACTGCAAAAATTCGACGTCTAATATCAAAACTTCCAGATACTAAAACTGCACGTTTTCACAAAGTTAAATCACTTGCATCATCGCCGATTTCTTGCAGATTCAAGCGTTAAAAGCGATTACGAAATCACGAGGTTCTTTCCAGAACTTCCTGTTGCCAACTTAAGAACACAGGAACGCATGGCATTTGTTTTATTTTTCAACGCTGATATGTATCTGAAATATTTAATATTATGTAATTCGCTTTATTCATGCAAAGTGTCTGTAACTGTGTTTTTCAATTTCAGAGAATAAAACCAAGCACAATATGTGTCCAAGCTAGCAGATGTGTAGGTCACATTGTAATAGACTACTAAGAGTACTAAATAAAGCCACCTGTGATGACTCACCTGTCCTCTACTATAAACTTGTCTCCCTGACCCTCCACACACTCTCCTTTGGTTTCTATGGAGGTTGAATTGACAGTGAGCAGATGAGGCACTCCAGACTGGAACCAGTGTCCTGACCATTGTTTCGGGAACTGGCAACCACCTGTGAACAGACAACATAAATCACCAAGTTACCTATTAAAACTACTAACCGTGATTGCATGCCCCACGCGATCAGCGGAGATGACGTTCAACGTTCAGTCATCATTACGTGGAAAGGTCCACTGTAGACAGTAGTGTTGTTCCACTTATCAACTGATTCCGTTCAGTCAAAAAATTATTGAATAACCAACAGTCTGAAGTTTTCTGTCTTCTGGGTTATTGCGCTGTGTAGTCTGGTCGATGTTAACCAACGTTTCAGAGGTCATACTGCCTCCGTCATCAGGGCGATGAGTATGAAGATTTCTGTCTTCTGGGTTGTTGCGCTGTGTAGTCTGGTCGATGTTTACCAACGTTTCAGAGGTCATACTGCCTCCGTCATCAGGGCGATGAGTATGAAGATTTCTGTCTTCTGGGTTATTGCGCTGTGTAGTCTGGTCGATGTTAACCAACGTTTCAGAGGTCATACTGCCTCCGTCATCAGGGCGATGAGTATGAAGATTTCTGTCTTCTGGGTTGTTGCGCTGTGTAGTCTGGTCGATGTTAACCAACGTTTCGGAGGTCATACTGCCTCCGTCATCAGGGCGATGAGTATGAAGATTTCTGTCTTCTGGGTTGTTGCGCTGTGTAGTCTGGTCGATGTTTACCAACGTTTCAGAGGTCATACTGCCTCCGTCATCAGGGCGATGAGTATGAAGATTTCTGTCATCTGGGTTGTTGCGCTGTGTAGTCTGGTCGATGTTAACCAACGTTTCGGAGGTCATACTGCCTCCATCATCAGGGCGATGAGTATGAAGATTTCTGTCTTCTGGGTTGTTGCGCTGTGTAGTCTGGTCGATGTTTACCAACGTTTCAGAGGTCATACTGCCTCCGTCATCAGGGCGATGAGTATGAAGATTTCTGTCATCTGGGTTGTTGCGCTGTGTAGTCTGGTCGATGTTAACCAACGTTTCGGAGGTCATACTGCCTCCATCATCAGGGCGATGAGTATGAAGATTTCTGTCTTCTGGGTTGTTGCGCTGTGTAGTCTGGTCGATGTTAACCAACGTTTCAGAGGTCATACTGCCTCCGTCATCAGGGCGATGAGTATGAAGATTTCTGTCATCTGTGTTGTTGCGCTGTGTAGTCTGGTAGATGTTTACCAACGTTTCAGAGGTCATACTGCCTCCATCATCAGGGCGATGAGTATGAAGATTTCTGTCTTCTGGGTTGTTGCGCTGTGTAGTCTGGTAGATATTTACCAACGTTTCAGGGGTCATACTGCCTCCATCATCAGGGCGATGAGTATGAAGATTTCCGTCTTCTGGGTTGTTGCGCTGTGTAGTCTGGTCGATGTTAACCAACGTTTCAGAGGTCATACTGCCTCCATCATCAGGGCGATGAGTATGAATATCGCCCTGATGACGGAAGCAGTATGACCTCTGAAACGTTGGTTAACATCGACCAGACTACACAGCGCAACAACCCAGAAGACAGAAATCTTCATACTCACCGCTGTGAGAACCTCAAGTCTTACAAACCAACAGTCTCTAGCCAATATATCTTTTCCAAAATGACTAGTAATTTTAATTTACTTCCTGTTTAAAATTTATATACATCAGTTTCAGGTTACATTTTATGAGTTACAATGTAACGTGTCTGAGTAAAAGCAATGAATGTAGGAGGCATCTTGATTCCTGTCATCGCTGGATGGTAGCTTGCAGAACTGCACAGCCAAGTATACGAAGAGTCCTTGCTCGCATATGATAATCGGCTAACCGACTTGGTAATTACTGAATACTGAGTGCAGAAGGGTATAATTCTAAAGTAAAACAAAATCATTAGATTGTCAGGCTATGTGTGTGTCCCAACGTATGAACCACTTTACGCAAATCTCATGTAAACGTCATGCCACTGAGAACACCATAACCTCACATCTTGATTTCGTACGATAAACTACACACGACGACTGACAAAAACTGTAATGGTACGAAATATTGGGATGAAGCCCTAATCCGACAATTTAACATACACAGAATCTATGCGTCTACTTAACCACTTCCCTGGTTATACCGAGGAATCTCGGGTTAATTATTTTTTGCAAGAAAATATTAACTCAAAGTTAATTCGGGTCGCGGAAAAAAATACATATATCAGACTATACGCCAGTATATAATGGACTGCCAAACCTTCATAAGCTGCGTGCGTTTACGAGGTGCGATCGGAAAGTTTCTAGACTGCGCCTATAAAAACCCGTACACTTATCTCAGGTATTAAATTCATCCATCACCCTCGAAGTAGTTCCCCTGGGAGTGAAAACAACGATCCCAGCGCCGCTGCCAAGCCTGGAAGCATCCCTGGAAATCTTTCTTTGTCAGCCTGTCAAGCACCATCTGCGATTCTGCCTGAATCTCTTCTATCGTCTCAAATCTCCTTCCCTTTAGCTGAATTTTCATCTTTGGGAAGAGGAAGAAGTCACACGGCGAATAAGGAGGGTGCGGGATGACGGCCATGGTGTTTGAGCCCAAAAACTGCCGAACTTTGAGGGCGTTGTCATGATGTCTGGAAACTTTCCGATCGCACCTCGTATACATCTTTGCACTAGACTGCACGCGAATAGGAGAACTGTTATGCTTCTATGTATCACGTGCTGTAAGTTCCCGTGCCAACTGCAATATCACTTGCGTGCTGAGACTGTGAAGAACTTAATTTTTACGAACAATTAAAATTATCCCCAGATAAATCGGTATAATAATCATTACAATTATGTAGAATTTGAGGTTCATCGCCATTACAATTATATAAACAACATTTTGTACAGTACGATTAAACATTTGTCATTAAAACATATATCATATGTGGGTACATTTTAAACGTGAAATAATTAGTGTTTTTAAACAAATAATTATGGAATTTATCAAATAAATTTCAAACAACATTCTGCGCATGAGTGGGGATTCAATGCTACTATGATCATCTAAGCACGGGCCCAGCACACTAACCCGCCAGCTAAACTGCGTGTTATTACTGCCTGATTGTAAACTTCGTTACACGAGAGAGATTAGAGGTTTACACGGCCGTCAGCAAGTGGATTGTGGTCTTCCGTGTTCTTGCCAGAACTCCCTGCCAAACCTACACTCCACGTGTATAACCGGAGCACGTGGTAACTTGGATTAATGACTGCTTTCAAATTCAGTTACAGAAACTTCTATGGCTTTGAAATTAGTGTATATGGCCTTTACCTTAATTTATTATTATTATTATTATTATTATTATTAATGATGTTAACAAAGCCTCCCTTCCTTTTCAGCAAGCTACAATTTACGGTTTGCACACATTAACTGAATCTCTCTTCCGAGATCTGTAACTCCCAGCCGCTCCGTGTACAGGCTGCACAAAAAACTAGCGCCCCAAAGAGTTTATCGTCGAATCATCTTTGTTTCAGCAAATGTTCAAAATGTTGGCCACCAACTTCCAGTCACGGAACAGTTGCTTGAACTAGCCGCAAGATGTCCCCAGTAATTTTATCGCACTCAGATCGCACATCGTCCTTCAATTCCTAAACATTTAAATTAAATTATTTGGTTATTCCGTCAAATCACAATGTATTTAAAATAAGATAATTAAAATAATTAAAATAATTAAAATATCATTCTGTGTTCCATATCGAATAATCGATTTACAATTGGAACAGTTACAACATGTTTCGGTTTTATTAGACCATCATCAGGTGTAAAATTATATTAAATTTAAAACTCAATTACAATTTTTTTTTACAATTTTTCGTAGTGTAGTTTTGGAGGTCGTGTCCAGATATTTTCATATAATGGATCAACTTTATTGTTTGAAGTGATGCTTTTGATGTTTACATCGGTCTGTGAAGTAAATGATTCAAAGAAACATTAATGAATATGGATGAATATAGAAAACAATTAAATAAATAAATAATATTATAAGGAAAGTAAAATAAACATACCAGAGATGAAATAGTAGACAACCGCATTCAGTATTAAACCTTGATCGGATATGGTAATACTTCTGGATCACCTCCAGACACAACTGTGTTGTCTACTATTTCATCTCTGACCGATGTAAACATCAAAAGCATCACTTCAAACAATAAAGTTGATCCATTATATGAAAATATCTAGACACGACCTCCAAAACTACACTACGAAAAATTGTAAAAAAAATTGTAATTGAGTTTTAAATTTAATATAATTTTACACCTGATGATGGTTTAATAAAACCGAAACATGTTGTAACTGTTCCAATTGTAAATCGATTATTCGATATGGAACACAGAATGATATTTTAATTATTTTAATTATCTTATTTTAAATACATTGTGATTTGACGGAATAACCAAATAATTTAATTTTAATTTAATAAATCACAATATGACGCAACTACACTATTTTATTTCTTAAACATTTCTTGATCAGTCAGTGTAAACGAGAGACTTTCGGTGGCAAAGACTCCAAAGGCGTAAAGTCCAGTGACCGCGGTGACCATTCTAGGTGACCACGACTCCCGATCCACTGGTTCGGAAACAGAAATCGCGCACAATGTGGGGAGATGCACCTTCTTGTAACAAGATTCTGTTCATCTGCCAATTGTATGTCGTAAAATACAGGCATAACAAATGTTTTCAACATGTGGAGATGCGTTTCTACCATGACTTAGACGTCAAAGTGTGTGGGCCGATCAACCTGTCCTCCCACATCGCCGCCCAGACCATAAAGCGTGGATCATTCTCGACGAGAGTCACTTACATTATAATGCATTATATTCCTACGGGGCGAGACTTTTGGCAATCCTGTATATTGAGTTTCCCCAAGAGAAAGCAGCCCTCCGTGATAATACACCGATGCTAGTTTTCCAACTATTTTAGCTGTTAATTAAAGAGTGCAGTCTCCTTTCCTCTTTTATTTCGGTCACTGAACACAATAAAACCTTCACGAAGAGCTCCGTACCATTCCGGCAGATCTAATTATGTTGGATGCATCAACAGTGACTCCAAACCAGTTTACTGTTCTTTTCCGGCGTAGATGTTATCAGAATCCACGGCCACCGTTTTAAACGAATATTAAAAGAGATAGCAATGTCAGTTTAGTGCGTCTTATGGTTCTGTCGATTAAGACAGTGGTATTCAACCTTTTTTGTTCGCGTACCCCCAGATATGATTTCTCTTCAACTTTGTACCCCCAAAGTTGTTGGTGTATAATTCAAGTTAAATAATCTACATCTAAAATAAATTAAATAAATTACATTACTGAGTATTCAGTGTTTATCATAAAATAATATATATATATTTTTAAATTTCACGTACCCCCCTAAGATGTCTTCGCGTACCCCCGGGGGTACGCGTACCCCAGGTTGAATACCACTGGAATAAGATATGGGCGCACTACAAAGAAGCAACTACGTTCATCAATAAATTAAATTATTGGCCATTTTTTAAATAATACAACGGGTAGTATAATTTATCTACTGTATGTAATGCGATTTGTAACATGTAACTACTTTATGCAAAACCCTTTTGTTTATATAATGTGAAATCTTCATATCAGTATGAATTGCTCTTGCATATATGTATTGTACTTTTATGACTTATTCCATATCCTACTGTCATCAGAATGGCCACGGTGGTCTAGCGGTTAGAACGCTGGCCTTGTAATCCTGGGGTCTCGGGTTCGATTCCCGGCGGTGCCCGAATTTATAACTTGTGTTGGGCAAGGCCGTGGTCTAGGCAACACGGAGTTTTCCTCCGGGGGCTTCCCCGGTTTCTCCGTGGCATCCCAACAATTACTCCATTCACACACAGAAGAAGGCAATGGCAAACCACTTCTGGATCATCTGCCAAGAACGTATATGAACAGGTCCCAGTCCGAGAAAAGGATGGAAGGATCCTGTTCATATGGACCTGTCGTCAGACAGAACACTAAATAATAATAAGATGAGGTGGTCTAGCGGTTAGAACGCTGGCCTTGTAATCCTGGGGTCTCGGGTTCGATTCCCGGCGGTGCCCGAATTTATAACTTGTGTTGGGCAAGGCCGTGGTCTAGGCAACACGGGGGCTTCCCCGGTTTCTCCGTGGCATCCCATTCACACACAGAAGAAGGCAATGGCAAACCACTTCTGGATCATCTGCCAAGAACGTATATGAACAGGTCCCAGTCCGAGAAAAGGATGGAAGGATCCTGTTCATATGGACCTGTCGTCAGACAGAACACTAAATAATAATAAGATGAGGTGGTCTAGCGGTTAGAACGCTGGCCTTGTAATCCTGGGGTCTCGGGTTCGATTCCCGGCGGTGCCCGAATTTATAACTTGTGTTGGGCAAGGCCGTGGTCTAGGCAACACGGGGGCTTCCCCGGTTTCTCCGTGGCATCCCATTCACACACAGAAGAAGGCAATGGCAAACCACTTCTGGATCATCTGCGAAGAACGTATATGAACAGGTCCCAGTCCGAGAAAAGGATGGAAGGATCCTGTTCATATGGACCTGTCGTCAGACAGAACACTAAAAAAAACTGTCATCAGACTAACTTATGGATCCATGATATGTAATAAATGTGGAAGTATGATCAATAAGCACCTCTGAAACGTCGGCAAACTTCTAGTACCACTGTAACGCCAAATACTTTTGATACTTATTATATTCTTGTCTATTTTCCGAAGACAAATATACAGGGTGAGAAATAGTCACGTGATTTCGGCTAGAGAAACACTTTTAGAAGTGAATGGACGTAGAAGCCACCTGGGATAGTAACGCGAGTTTTTCTACAGCTGGTTAAAGTCCATTGTGTAAATAAGCTGCCTAAGAACGGCTGGATGTAATGAAGAAAGGCGGTCTTCAAACTGACAGACGACAATAATACCAGCTACAATACACCATTAGAAATGCACGTGAAAGGAAAAAATTTTGAAGGAATCAATACAAAGCCACAGGCTGCGTCCGAAAAGAACATCTCGATTTCATCTGCAACCACTCTAGGCGGGACTAAATGTGTTACGCAGTTCTCACGAGAGGGGTGAGTAATTATTTCCGGTACTTTTTCGAAGAACTTAAAACATTCCGTGGGCAACGTGCTTGGCGTATCAGCGACCTTGCTGAAAACATTTATCTCAGGATTCAGTTCTGGGTAGTATTTCGAGTCGTTAAGTCCACAGTGTGAGTTACGTGACCAATCTGCTTTAAGATTTCGGTTTACTGACAATAAATATAATATTTTTATACATATCCTTCGCTTCTTGAGGTCAGATGCGTTTTGAACGACTAGTAGAATTGCTATCAATTTCCTACAGTTGTGACGTCACCCACAAGCGAAGTTTTTTTTTTTTTTTTTTTTTTTTTGTCCTCATCTGTGCTCCAAGTTAACCTTTCTCCGTCCCTATAAACTTCGTAAATTGGAAATAGTTAAAGACAGAGAGGGCATTGTACTCATCACAACAAAAACATCTGCTGCTTGTTTCGTGAGTAATGTGACCGGGCGACAAGGGATTCGGGGCAATGCAGTCCAGGCCACCCAGCCTCCTATCAGTTGTTATCATCTTTCTTTGGTGAGAAGGGGGTTAACGTGGCTTGGGCAGGAGCTACATTACATTTATTTTTAATTATTTTTATAACGTTTACTCATCTTCTGAAGTCACATAGTGTGGCACTTGAGAACACGTTAACTAACCTTCAGGTTCCATAAGAGACGAGACATTTCTGGAGTAGCTGAGTGGCTGAACTTACAAGTTCTAATGACGTCATCGTTACACATCTAGATAGTGAGAGCACTGAATCAAGTAGCAACGGCAATTCAGCTCAATGTACTGTTCGCGACTGTAATCTTGAGACTTGCTAGGAATGCTGGAAATCATTAAAGGCAGACGCTATCTTTCCCCCTTTCCTCGCCCCCCCTCGCATGTCTCAAGATTACAGTCGCGAACAGTAGTTGCCCTCAGCATTACACATAACAACAGAACTGCGCTGTATTCGAACTGTTTCAATAACAACTCGACTTCGATGCATCGATGCTGGTACTCGTGAAACATTTGGCAATGCATAAAAGGACACAGTAGTATCGAATAAGACAATAATAGAGAAACTGGAAACAAGTTTTCGGAGCAAAGTAAGTTTTTGTCTGCGACAAAACAAAAATTTTCATTCAATTTTGTGTCACAGCTGAACACAGTCACAGTTTCGACACTAAGAACTGCTATTCTGTTGGAGAACTGATAAGCGAAACCCCCTACCCAGACTGGGTGACACGTGCAGAATAATTAATAACGTCTATCGATTGTTACGAGCAGTCGCACACTCCTCTGAGGTAACCTACCGGTGTCTTAGCCCAGTGGTATTCAACCTTTTTTGTTCGCGTACCCCCAGATATAATTTCTCTTCAACTTTGTACCCCCAAAGTTGTTGGTGTATAATTCAAGTTAAGTAATCTACATCTAATATAAATTAAATAAATTACGTATATATTATCTTGTCCGTCTAATCACAATAATTCTTATTAAATATTAAAATATTACAATAATTAACATTTAAAATATTAAATGATGTTCTTTATCGAAATATTCGATTTACATTAGACCATCATTTTTCATGTTTCACGACATGTATAAATAAATTACATTACTCATTATTTAGTGTTTATCATAAAATAATATTTTTTTTTAAAATTTCACGTACCCCCTAAGATGTCTTCGCGTACCCCAGGTTGAATACCACTGTCTTAGCCAACTGTCTTCGGTGAGTATTGCTGACACCAAACTCCCAGCAAATAACGAATTCATTATTCAATAAAATCAAACTGATTTGCCGCATCCTAGGGACGGTCCTAGTTGTAAGCTGCATGCGTTTGTTTAAGATGGATATTAGACGCATTGAAGTAGGTAGCAGGTGACCGTGAACACCGCATATCACTCACGTGTCCGAGTTCCTCGTCTACGTTTACTACCGCTCAATACATTACCCAAATACAACACAGTCAAAAGTTTTCGAACACGAGTTGTAAATCACGTGATGGGCAGTTACCTGGTTCGCTACATTTCTCAGCCGTCGTCTCTTCAGATATCGAGTGTAGGTGTTATGGTAGGACAGACCACGACCTTTAACTGTCATCATTAATCCTTCATCATCCACATTTTTTTTATCTAAAATCATGGTCTGACAACCCACAGCCACCTCACTCGTTGCCCCAGCAACTAACCACTAACCACTCTGCGGTCCGCTCGCCATAAACGGCTGCGCTATAATACTCTTTCAAAAAACATTTGTCCATTGCAGTCAACACTACCATAGTCCACAGACCAGGAGAAAAGCCCTGCGGGGGAAAGACGTTTCTGGGGCGGTGCAGGGGGAATGTTTACTTCCAAGTGGACTAGAGGACTGCTATTGGTGGCAAGTATGATACGTCATAGTTTTACGCTACTACACAGACTGAAAACATCAAGCAGTTAAAAGTAGCGTGTAGTGAGTGCACCTGATCTGTGTTCTGTGGGTGTTGCGATAATATTCTAGATTAAATCGCTGTGCCGCTGTGAGGTAATCTTAAAGCTGTACCCATTAGAACACATGAAAGCCTGTCGTCTGTTGTTCGTTCAGTGGTTGTGGAACGAATGCTATTAGGATGGGTCGTCACTCACCGCGAAATCTTGCGCATGCGCGTATATCGAATTCCTAGCAGGGATTTTCTCCTGGTCTGTGGACTGTACACCTCTAAACGTGTTCTGTGGGTGTTGCGATAATATTCTAGATTAAATCGCTGTGCCTCTGTGAGGTAATCTTAAAGCTGTACCCATTAGAACACATGAAAGCCTGTCGTCTGTTGTTCGTTCAGTGGTTGTGGAACGAATGCTTTTAGGATGGGTCGTCACTCACCGCGAAATCTTGCGCATGCGCGTATATCGAATTCCTAGCACGGATTTTCTTCTGGTCTGTGGACTGTACACCTCCTCTAAACGTGTTCTGTGGGTGTTGCGATAATATTCTAGATTAAATCGCTGTGCCTCTGTGAGGTAATCTTAAAGCTGTACCCATTAGAACACATGAAAGCCTGTCGTCTGTTGTTGGTTCAGTGGTTGTGGAGCGAATGCTTTTAGGATGGGTCGTCACTCACCGTGGCGCTTGCATACAGCACTTCGAAATAGCTAAAAGAAGTCAGAGTTGAGATAACAGTCCAATGTGTGTACGGGCAGGTGTAGGACAAAATTGTAGGACGGCCTTGAGGGATGAAGAAACCGATGTTTCGAAAAAATTGTTTTTCCTACACAAATTTCGTAAAAAAAAAAGAAGAAGAAGAAGAAAGTAAAGTCTGCTAAACAAGAAGGCATTCTTATTTATCACAACGGATGTGATTCATTTCCACGATGTCTGAGGAAGTCTTCAAGGAAATCAGATTGTTCGAATACATTTCTTCCTTGTATCTTATCGGGTGTGAAATTATTATGTTTAGGCTGTATAAGACGCGAGTGTGGGATAAGCAAGGCGTATGCCTGCATTGCTAGTGTTCCATAGTCCCTCTGGATCACAAGATACAGTGCAGTGTAAAGGTCAATGTATCAAGGCACCACCGATAATGTAGAAATTAAAATGGGAGCGTGTTTTCAGTTGCACAATACGTGCCTTCTTTTTCCCCCTGCCCTTTCCACGTATTTTATGAAAGGTTTCACGAAAATCGGATGGCTGGGTCAACTGTTACTTGCGGAGGAGATGAAAGGTGCATAATCGTAACGCGGTCCAAGCTTGCATTTATTTTGCGTTCACTGCACGAGCGAACACCTGTAAAGTTTGTATGATTTGAGGTTTTTCACGGCGGTATGAAGATTTCTGTCTTCTGGGTTGTTGCGCTGTGTAGTCTGGTCGATGTTAACCAACGTTTCGGAGGTCATACTGCCTCCGTCATCAGGGCGATGAGTATGAAGATTTCTGTCTTCTGGGTTGTTGCGCTGTGTAGTATGGTAGATGTTTAACAACGTCTCAGAGGTCATACTGCCTCCGTCATCAGGGCGATGAGTATGAAGATTTCTGTCTTCTGGGTTGTTGCGCCGTGTAGTCTGGTCGATGTTAACCAACGTTTCAGAGGTCATACTGCCTCCATCATCAGAGTATGAAGATGTCTGTCTTCTGGGATGTTGCGCTGTGTAGTCTGGTCGATGTTAACCAACGTTTCAGAGGTCATACTGCCTCCATCATCAGGGCGAAGAGTATGAAGATTTCTGTCTTCTGGGTTGTCGCCCTGATGATGGAGGCAGTATGACCTCTGAAACGTTGGTAGACATCGACCAGACTACACAGCGCAACAACCCAGAAGACAGAAATCTTCACCTGTAAAGTTACACTACATCCTCAACAATCCGCGAGCCGACGTCAGCCGTCCTCTGCAAATGTGGACGCCATACACAGCTACTGTTTATTGTGTCATTCTGCTTATTGAACGGCGGCAGACATACAACGTCACGTACCGTAAGAACATGCCATGGAGCATATCAAGTTACAAAATGGAAATCATCCGAGAGCACATTTCCGCTCAGATTTAGATACTATTAATGGTAAGCCCGGCAACATTGAGAAGGGATAAAAAGGGGTCCTGCTGAGCGAACCATAACTAAAGAGGTCCGGACTGGCCGATTTTTTTAATTTCGTCTGGCTCAGGGTCCGAAGTTTATCCTGATATATGTCACTTAGAACCCCAGCTAAGCCCGACTTCCCTTTAGTAAAGCCCGAATGAAACCCTATCAATTTACAATCTACCCTGAAAATCTTAACATTAACACATTTTTCTTTTTACGCATAAATTCCATTAAACATCTGAGGTTACTTCGTGCGTTTGAGGAACGGTACAAACATATCTAATGCCCAGTTTGTAAGATTTCATCTCGAACTATTTTCTGGGAGGAAACAACTACGAAAATACCCGAGAAATTCAAGTCGGTGTGAATTGTTTCTCGATTCCGAATTTGCCATGAACGCAGTTACGAAAAATGTTCCTTTTCGAGTAGAAGCCACAGAAGGCCCTAAATGTTCTACTTACACAATGTCTGATAGCTATAATTTGAATCAGGCCGAGGACCGACGGTCAGACTTGGACCGTGGGTCTAGGCAACACGGAGTTTTCCTCCGGGGGCTTCCCCGGTTTCTCCGTGGCATCCCAACAATTACTCCATTCACACACAGAAGAAGGCAATGGCAAACCACTTCTGGATCATCTGCCAAGAACGTATATGAACAGGTCCCAGTCCGAGAAAAGAATGGAAGGATCCTGTTCATATGGACCTGTCGTCAGACAGAACACTAAATAAATAAATAAAACACAATATGGAGCTTCACGACTGTTCCGTCTTCTTGTCTGATCCAAGTGACTTACGACCGGCTGGACGTTCACGGCTCAGTCGGAAGAAACAAGAAACATCGGTCGTAGTCAAACGACATTATTTCGATACGAGTAGGACCCAAATAATCTCGTGCATAGAATCGTAACTGGTTAAATCAATCCGGTCAGGTCCGGAACTAACCCTGAGGCTGAAACACGCGACCCCGAATTATAATTTAACAAATTAATCTGAATCATTTTACAGCAGTTCTTCGTCTCTTACATATACGTAGGTCTACAGTAAACAGCTTGCAGTTTTGTATCGGACGTCATTCATTACACAGAACGCGCTGCTTTGAACATATCCTTTAGACTCCAAGTCGTTTTTGTCGACCTGTGAACCAACCCCGTGGAAAGCAAACAGCGGTCACGTGGTTATTTGAGAGCAGAGCATGCTTCATACTGCAAACAAGCAAATCGCTACACCTTCAAGGGAATATGGAGCCTTGAACAAATAGTAACCCTGCAATTAATGTTTGTGTACCCTGAAGGTGCTTCATCAGAATTTCTTTCTCGTTTCTTCCATTCGTTTTTATATCCAATACCAGGGGCTATTAAATGAGTATTTCAGAAGAGCAGAGTCATTAATAACGAGGCCATTCGTTCATCTATTTATCCCTTCCCGCGGGCCAAACTCCGTGAAGAGAGGAAAATGTCCAGATGACGTAGAGAGGTCGCCAGCGCGTCGGATCTCGATTTTGGTCGTTCCTCTGGGACTAATTTCATTTCGTTACTAAGAACAGAAAGAGGCCTACTTTGAAGCAGGGCAGAGGATTAAATTAGTTCTGTTAGAAAAACACTGCTTCCCCCCTCCCCCAAAAATAGGCAAATTAACAAAAATCAGAACGTGTTTCCACTGTGTAATGCAGGACCGTGGGGTTGCGGGCATCTTCCACTGTATGTGGGACCCTCCAGGCAAATGGTATGATAATATCTCCCAACAAGCTACTTCAGACTCTGTCCTTTATAAATCGTCACCCAAAATCACCCTAACTCTCGGCATTATATAGCGTACAAGGTTTGAAAAATATCATTTCATATGCAAACCATCGACTCACTGCACAGTGAACAATATTATGCGAATACCAAAGAATTCTATCTAACAGATCAGAACGAACATAAAAGATTTGTACACCCCTGTACGTTAATTACAAAGGTTACATTAATGAAGTCGGGATTTTACAGTTATTATTACTGTTAACTTCCTGTAGTAGTCGTAACAGTAGTAATCTTTGAATGAGGTTATGTTTTAAAACAACTTCATGGGTATTTCTGAACTCAATTCAAAATACAATTACGACTTTTTTTAAAACAGATAAAATAATCATTCAGTATCTCACATTTTAGGGGATACGTGAAATTTAAAAAAAAAAATATACCCCTTAACTACATCTATCTTGCAAGAGTTCGGGATATAAATTTTATCTTTATTTTTACGAAGCAACTGTGCATGCCTGTGGCTTTATTATATTCTTGAGAGTCACCTACCAGCAGAATGACGAAACTGCTGACAACAACTTACCTTCTAACGCGTTTGTTTCAGTACGTGCTCGCCCAGCGTTATAACGTTTTCATTGCACACACAAATTTTGATCGAAACGGGACTGAGAATTTGTTTGAATGTGTTTTTGACAAATTAGGATGTGCCGAGAGTGAAAAAAGGTTGTGAACATAAATATCAATAAGTTATTTATTTCTATTTAGTGTTCTGTCTGACGACAGGTCCATATGAACAGGATCCTTCCATCCTTTTCTCGGACTGGGACCTGTTCATATACGTTCTTGGCAGATGATCCAGAAGTGGTTTGCCATTGCCTTCTTCTGTGTGTGAATGGAGTAATTGTTGGGATGCCACGGAGAAACCGGGGAAGCCCCCGGAGGAAAACTCCGTGTTGCCTAGACCACGGCCTTGCCCAACACAAGTTTTAAATTCGGGCACCGCCGGGAATCGAACCCGAGACCCCAGGATTACAAGGCCAGCGTTCTAACCGCTAGACCACCGTGGCCATCATCAATAAGTAAGGGCGAAGAATACCATAAGCTTGCCCCGAACGGTACTTTGGATGGGGAAGGAAATTTGCTGCTTCAAATTTCCTCTAAAACGCCTAGGACGAGAGAATAAATGCACCGGTAACTTTTTACAAAAATCAATCAAGCCAAAAAACCAAGGGTTCAATAATGAAAGAAACGCAATTTCTTAATAGAATGGTTGATATTTTAATCCTCAGTTTAAAATCTTACGGTTGACACGAAATCTCTTTTGAAACTTTCTAGTGCATTCATTTTTACTGTCTTCCCCCATGAAAGTGTTCGGCATTTTGGACAGAAAAGTACGTATAATACTTTCGTGTACGGCTTGTCACTGCTCAGTACATCACACAAAAAGGCAGCCCCCCCCCCCAGCAACGACCAGTTTTGTGTCAAACTTTTGAAAAGTCTTGGTCTCAGTTTGGTTACTACGGGAGGGGACGAACGTGTCCAGAGATTGAGAAGGTATTTTGAACCTCCACGCAGCGGGGGCCCAATGAATCTGTGGAATCCCAACCATAAAAAAAAAGAAATTGAGCCGGGTGCAAAGAATGGAGGATGGCTCCTGAAATGGTAGTAAATAAGAGATGATTGTTTGCTAGGGGCGGTCTTGCGGGTCCTTCTACAGGTATGGGGGGTGGGGGGAATCGTTGCGGTTGTTACAGGGATAACCAGACAGCAAGATCACAATCGAGAGTTCTGAGGTCACGTCCAGACTTTCAAAACAGTCCGTCGGTTTAATAACGCTTTATCATATATTATATATTAAATTTTGTCCGTCTAATCACAATAATTCTTATTAAATATTAAAATATTACAATAATTAACATTTAAAATATTAAATGATGTTCTTTATCGAAATATTCGATTTACATTAGACCATCATTTTTCATGTTTCACGACATTTTCAGTTCCTAAAAGAACCATCCTCAGGTGTATATAATTATATAAAGCTTCAAAACGATAAATAATTCAAATACAATTTTCATACATTATGCTAGCGTACATTTTTATCAGATTTTTACCAGATATCAATTGCACAGTTTACATGACGTCGAGTGGAAATATGATTACGAATGAAGAACTGAGAATGTATGGAAAAAATATACCGATAGCCCATTTTAAGGCACTAGTGGCCCAATGGACGTTTCTATTTCTCGTATTAGAAGCACCGTACTTCTAAAAGTTTCTTAATGGTAGCAGCACTTGTAAAATAAACTATTTTGACATCTTCAGTCATTATTGTGGACTCTGGGGGCGCATAACACACACACAATGTCATACAAAACGTGCCCTGTTACGCTATTATTAATCATTCAAGTATCCAGCATTTAACAAGATAAAATGAGAGAACTCTCAAAAGAACGTCAGAATATCCAGCCTCCGGGTCGAAAATCAAACCCTGGACTTCCCCGATACGAAGCCGGCGAGCTAACAAGACCGAGACACCGGAGCAGTGCGCTAAATTTTGACGAGATTTGATATCTGAGCCCCTGACGAAAATACATCGAAAATATACGATCATGAACAATCTTCATATTTATGAGTTCCTCGTTAAACATACACGACATAAAAGTGCTCTCACTAAGCAATACATATACGTGGAAAAGATGGCTGTCTTGTGTCGTAGCGCTCTGTAGTCTGGTAAAAGTCACGTCGATGATGGAGGCAGCAAGGGTCTCTGAAACGTCCGTAAACTTCCACCAGATTACATGGCATTACAACCCAGAATACAGCCATCTTCGGACTCACCGCTATCAGAACCTCAAATCCTACTTACAGACGTAAACTTTAAATAAGACGAATAGGCTTACTTTATCCACGTTCCTAAACATATAATCTAATGGCCCCTAATACGTATACTGTCCACTCTGTTAAAATATATATTTATTGCAGATGTTGGACGTCTGGATTGTAACGCGCCGTGGACTTGAAGTTAGATACCAACGTTCTTCCAAGGTCGAAGTGATTCAAATCTTATATGAAGCAGCTTACACCGATCCACTCTTGTTTGTAAATGCCCCTGGGTTTCTAGCATTTTGCAATGGTCGTAAAAGTGTTCTAGCAGATTCGGTTCTCAGGATCATGGGGAGGAATGCCGCTTAGGGTAACTACGATTGTGTGCATTCTTTGTGACTGCCAATCATCCTCTCATCGACATAATCGCAATACGGGGTTCTGCCACGGTCTGTCCCCAAACCAAAAAAAATTTAGGCTGGCAAATCCTGGGATTCGAACCGAATAAACAAAATGTAGAGTAATATAAAAAGACCCGGGACTTTTTTTAAAAGAAGATTTTCAACAAATACAACAAAAAAACCCTTACCACGTTTAATACATAACGATATACTGGAAACTAAGTAAAGTAAAGTTTGTCCCACTATACGCCATGTAGGCGTTTGGGGTGAGAGGAGGTATAGCTCCTCTCTTCCTTGACCTCGGCACTAGATGGGGGTGAGTGGTCAGCATCACGCCCCGGCCGGCTTTACCCCCGGGAAAGGACCCCGGTACCCATTGTAGAGGAGGCTGGGTGGGCCCCAGAGCCGGTCTGGACGCAGAGGCTAGAGGAAAAATCCTCTGCCCCCGTCGGGGATCGAACCCCGGTCGTCCAGCCCGTAGCTAGTCACTATACTGACTGAGCTATCCCGGCTCATACTGGAAACTAAGTAAAAATAGATAAAGACAGGTTCTTAAAAATCAACGAAAATTCCCAGAAAAGCATGATGAATGCACGCCACAACAAAATAACCCAAAACATCTCCCCCTGTGGTGACAGTAAAGAACCATCGTTTGCACAAACTTTCAATATTTGGCACTACGCCGTAAGAGCATCATCCTAACTGGTATCTTAGCTGACTGCAAATCACAGGACCCACATAATCGTATTCAAAAGCAGTGACAATTGCATATCAACATCATCTGTCCTGCCACGGGTATATTTTCTACATTTCCCGTCTCATCGCCGATGTGAGGAAGACCTTCTCCTCGTGCCTTTTCAGATTTCTTATTCATTTTCTACGCCTGTCACGAAAGTCAGTATTCTTCCATTCCTTACAGAAGCTGCTGTCGACGGATAACACTTCCATTAATCTCGTCTGATAAAGATATATGTGGAGCGATCTCATAAGCGCTTCTCAACAGGTTGCATGCGAACAGCTGCTGGTCAGTGGCAAATCCATACGAGCGGAAAGCCCCGTTCATAGCCCGGGGTTTTCTTAAAACAAACTGCACTGTTAAAGGAATAAATAAACTGCCTCTCCGTTATGTAAATCTTGTAAATAATACAACCTCTTCCCTGTCAAAACAGTACCCTTACAGCACGTGCTAAAGGATGTAACATCTTTACACAGTGATAATTATGCATAACAGGGCTGTCGAGGGAAGCAAAAGACGGCTTACGCCCCCTAAAAACTATATCAGAGACGGGAGAGGAATACGGTCCGTTTTGCATTGGTGCGTTTGGCAGGAGTCTGGCTTCAACCGCTGTGAAGATGCTCTCACTTTTAACTTACCTTCTAAAGAAATTTTTAAAAAAAAAATCCTTAAGATCCATCTTAATGTTATCCTCAAATCTCCTTCTTGATCTTCCCAGTGGTCGTTTTCCAGGATTCCGTACCAAAATCCTGTATGCACCCCTACGAGGTGCGATCGGAAAGTTTCAAGACTGCGCTGGGATCGTTGTGTTCACTCCCAGGGGAACTACTTCGAGGGTGATGGATGAATTTAATACCTGAGATAAGTGTACGGGTTTTCTTTTTATACGCGCAGTCTTGAAACTTTCCGATCGCACCTCGTACATGTCCAGCCAATCGGAGCATCCTAGATTTCACTATCCTCACTACGCTATGGAGTTCCTCGACTCCATAAACGACCACCAGCTTCTTAAGATGGGGATTGTGCACCACGGAATGAAATGGTTACTACACGACACGTCTTTGCCCAGGTCATACGTTACTTTTGAAGTCTGCCTTGAACACCCCTGGAGGATATTCGGGTCGTCTGTAAGAAGGGTGCTACAACAGACGAAGACCCACAAAGGCAGAGGTATAAGAATGGCGATGATAAAATTATACGGCGTATGTGGACTGGACGAAAACGAACTGAAGGGTATGCTAGGAGAACCGTATTATAGGTCTCCTCACATCAGTGCTTTATGTTGGGGGGTTGAAACCAGCAACCACAAAACTACCATCTGGTAACTTATATGCCAGGTAAACCAGCAGGTCCGTATTTATTTATTTATTTTCATTGTGGTGCTTTAAGTTCTTGATATATTGTCACAGAACAGCTGCCTCCTACCAGAGCCCTTACACTCTGTAATCAAAGCTGATATTTCAATTCGTTTCATTGGCTCATGTCAAATTACATAGATATTAGGATGGCAGTAAAGTACAGTATGATTAGGGAATTCAGTCCCTTGTTGAGTACCGTATGATTAGGAAACTTGGTCTCTTAGTGACGTACCGTATGATTAAAAAAACCTACTCTCTTATTTTTCACGACATCACAGACCTGTCTGAGGAAAGTGCATGAATTGTGAGCACAATGTGGACTGTGATTAATAGAACTGAAGACGGCTGTCCTCTGGAATGTTGCTTCGTGGCCTGGTAGATAAGTAACTGAAGTTTCGGAGGCGATCATCCTAATGGAGATAGTAAGCTCCTCTAAAACGTCGGTTAATATCTACCTGACTTCACGGCGTAAATCCCAGAAGACACATCGCGGTGGAAAACAAATCTGTGTGATTCTTGGTTCGAATCTAGCTCACGACACCGATGTTCTTATGTCATTGTCCTGAGAATGCAGAGATCCCCCGATGCACTGATCACCTTCCAGCATTTGGGTTAACAATTTGTTAATACAGTCGGTCCTCGCCTCACGAATATTCACATTTGCTCGTCATCCGAAAGCGAACTCGCTCATACGAAAAATTCCGAACAAAATCGAAAACATCCGAACGAAAATGCAAACAAAGAACGCAGGGGAAAAAAGTTGACAGACACCGAACTCAAAAGATAGTGTAAGGACACGTAAATACGGTTTCAATATTCCCTTTTCAAAAAAAAAAATCTCTTTCCTCGGCGGAAGGACGGGAAATAACAACAAAAAAATGACCACGTTCAGAACTGTGTTGCACCACCAGTGCCTCTAGTGACATTTTTTGGTACTGTCAAAGACAGTGCAGCTGGTGTTTGAGAATCTTCAGAGCGTGTAATTTCGTGAACAAAGCCAGTTAACGAAAATGTCTGATGTTATTTGTCCTCTATAATTCCGATGTCTGGAAAATAAAATATAGCATCCGAAGCAACGTTCTTCTGTGGTTTCCAGTCTACCATGTCAGTCTGATGTGACCCGTTTCAAGAGACGGTCAAGCCAACTTACACAGTCGCCATTACTTGAGGCGAACTACAATTATTATAATTCAACTGATTAATAAAAAAACTAAATTACGAAAAATGAGGGGCAACCTCGCAGCACACCGGTTGAGAACCACTGCCTATGAGTGAGGGAAAGTACGAGGTGCGATCGGAAAGTTTCTAGACTGCGCGTATAAAAACCCGTACATTTATCTCAGGTATTAAATTCATCCATCACCCTCGAAGTAGTTCCCCTGGGAGTGAACACAACGATCCCAGCGCCGCTGCCAAGCCTGGAAGCATCCCTGGAAATCTTTCTTTGTCAGCCTGTCAAGCACCATCTGCGATTCTGCCTGAATCTCTTCTATCGTCTCAAATCTCCTTCCCTTTAGCTGAATTTTCATCTTTGGGAAGAGGAAGAAGTCACACGAAGCTTAGAAAGGAAGTTGGGGTCGGTTCTTGCAAGATCTTTGAGCTCCTAACAAACGAGAAGTCGATTCTGCTTCTGGTCCTCAGACAGGATGCGTCGCATGTGGAGTTCTTCCTTTAGAATCAGCTGACAGGTCCCATAGCCTATCCCAACAATGTCGCACAAGTCGTTGATGGTACGACGTCGATCTTCGTGAATGACCTGCCGAATCTTCGTAACATTTTCGGGCGTTGTGCTCGAAGATGGTCGTCCAGAACGCTCGTCATCATTGACAGATGTTCGGCCATTTTTAAAACGTGAATGCCACACAAAAGTTTGTGCACGACCCATTGCGGACTCCCCAAATGCTTGCTTTAGCATTTCATAGGTTTCCGTAGCCGTTTTGGCGAGTCTTTGGCAAAATTTGATGCACACGCCATTCCGAAATCGCAGGAGGGTCGGTGTAATGCACTACCAAAACGCCCGTAACTAAGAAACAAATGCTAATTCGGTGATGCCGGCTGGCACACAGATTCACTATGAATGTAGGCCGCACCCCCTAGCGGCAGAAGCTCGTACTACATCCGGTTCGCCCTCTATTGACACAGTCTTGAAACTTTCCGATCGCACCTCGTACATCACAGAAGTATTTTGAAGCGTACGGACAGCTTCGGCATTGAAATGCACCGCCTATATCTCTAGAACGCACCTCATTATGGTAAATACCATTCCGTGTTACTGTTGATAACTGTCGATTAAAAAACTCGTCCTTACGAGAAAACGATTAAATGCATTCGTTTCGATTTTAAAGAAGAAATAATCGCATTCAGCAGCCTGGATTGGTAAATCAAACAGAAAGATCGACTTCGTACAGAGGGGCGATACTGAGAAGACCTAAGCAACAAATGACCCTCAGATAATTCTCAATGCTGAGCCACCCTCAGGCGGGTTGGCCAGAATATGAACTCAGAACTTAGCTAATGACTCCAGTGACGACAGAGTCGTATGTACGACTGGAGATTCCCCTGGTAACCATGGCAACCTAAGTAACAAGGATAGCCTAGGGATTCCCCACGTTACGTCAGCGTGCAAGAACCATTAAAGAGTTAGGTCCGGCAGTCGAGAAAACTGTGCAACAGATTAACGGTGTAAGATAAAAAAACTCGAAAATAAGTCGGCCTACAAAGCAGCTTGTCATTCTTAATAAATTACGAACACAAACAGTTTACAGCTTGTGTACTGCACAATATACTTTTCGCAGAGGTGCCTACATTATGTAGAAAGCTGTCTGAAACGTAGAAAGATTACTTCCTCTGATATTTAACACAGGGTGAGCTAAAAAAGAGGTTTGCACTTTCAAAATGATACAGATAGCAAATGCGACGTACTCAGAACTTCACAGCCGCGCCTGTAGGTAGAAAATCTCTCAAAGTTTTCTTTCAAATGACCCGGATGACTGTTGTTTTGCACGCCTCCGCCAGATGCCACTATTTTTGGAAACGGCTACCCCCACAGCAGAGGAGTTCGTGTGTTCTGCAGTTATGGAAGACAGCGTCTGCAACAGATGTGCAACGCGCATTTCGCACACAATTCCACATGAAACTACCCAACCGAGTATCAGAGAATCATAACTGCCATAGGTTCCATCACTGAGGACACAGCACAAAGTTTGGAGACGCGCTGGATTATCGTCTCGACATCTGCCGTCTGACTCGTGGACATATCGAGTCTCCGTGAAGTCTGTACAAACTCTGAGAGTTTTTCTACCGGGTGGTATGGGTGTGGAGTTCTACGTACGCCGAATTAGTTCCTGTATCACGTTTTAAAGTGTAAAAGTTATTTTGTGCTCACCCGGTGTAACACGTACATACCACAGGGATACGTGAATGTACTGCGATTCAAAACCCGATACCATATGCTTTAAGAAGTTGTGGGCGTTTAAAATGAAAGGTTTTTTTTACAATTGAGGAATCATCACTATATTACGTAAACACTTTCCATACTTTTACCCTAGCTCAAATATAATAAACGGTGTGCCGTTAGCACTAACCGAACTTGGTCCCGCTCAGTTGCTTTCGTCAAAGAGTTCTCGCGAGCACTCGGAACACTTCCGCGAGCGTACGGTTGGCGACCCCTGTGCACTGGAAGAACCGACACGTTAACCTGGAGGTAAGACTGGACGGTTAAACCACCGCCCAAAACGGATATTTCGAATACTTATATTTCTCTTATAGAAAGCGAAAAATGGGGAAGCTTACGTGGGGAAAGCTTTGTACTGAGAATTCTCACTGAAAAACTTTCGAAATACTTCGGCTAATCCGGGCTCTTCGCCCTGATGATGGAGGCAGCAAAGACCTCTGAAACGTTGGTAAACATCGACCAGACTACACAGCGCCAACAACCCAGAAGACAGAAATCTTCATACTCATCGCCCTGATGATGGAGGCAGTATGACCTCTGAAACGTTGGTAAACTTCGACCAGACTACACAGCGTAACAACCCAGAAGACAGAAATCTTCATACTCTGATGATGGAGGCAGTATGACCTCTGAAACGTTGGTAAACTTCTACCAGACTACACAGCGCAACAACCCAGAAGATAGAAATCTTCATACTCATCGCCCTGATGATCGAGGCAGTATGACCTCCGAAACGTTGGTGGACATCGACCAGACTACACAGCGTAACAACCCAGAAAACAGAAATCTTCATACTCATCGCCCTGATGATGGCGGCAGTAAGAACCTCTGAAACGTTGGTAAACTTCTACCAGACTACACGATGCTACGGCCCAGAAGACAATCATCTTCTTTTAGGTCCATGTTTGTCTCTAAAATGCTTTCCGAAGTAGGTAGAAACGTTTTTCTTGCAAATTTTTAAATCTATATATAAAGAATTTGAAGAATATGTGATACAATAATTCGTGTTGTATTAATTTTCTTACATGAGTTTGTGGAAAAAAAAATTTGAAACGCAGATCCTAACTCGGCACACAGGCCTATCCACTTTCACGGTAGAAAGATACCCGCTTCACACTTTCAGGTACAACTGAAGAAACTCTTTATATAACCAGAAGATACACGACTGTCACCAAGACAGTCGGCCATTGGACCCTACCCTGAGCCACATCAACGCCACAGTCTACTCCCACGCCTACCTAGCGGTCTCTTCACGTGACGCCTTCTACGAAAATGTTGCATATTTCATAACTTCCTTCTGTCAGTGGTAGACCTACACGTTTCGCCCACGTCTTCCGTCTCTGTTGCATTATTCTACTGCTATGTAAAACAAGTAAGAGTGGCAATTTGAAGTTCTCCGGCAGGTACATTCTTCGTTCCCCTGTTGGTACATGGGGAAAGAACTTCATCCGCCCCAGGCACTAAGACCACTGTTGAGTCCATTGTGCATCCCTGATCTTGTTTGGGCTCTTCAAAGAGCCCCGACCACATTGCCAGAGCCAAAACCAACCTAATTCAGACCCTCCTTATAGCACCTACCAGCTTTATAAACCAAGAACCGAAGATTTCTGCTGTACGCGGCGCAGGTAATCGTATCTTTCTAGTCGCCTCTCGGTCTCTTCCACAATACTGTGCCTACCTATTATTTAGTTTTATTAATATTATTAGTGTTCTGTCTGACGACAGGTCCATATGAACAGGATCCTTCCATCCTTTTCTCGGACTGGGACCTGTTCATATACGTTCTTGGCAGATGATCCAGAAGTGGTTTGCCATTGCCTTCTTCTGTGTGTGAATGGGATGCCACGGAGAAACCGGGGAAGCCCCCGGAGGAAAACTCCCGTGACGCCTAGATCACGGCCTTGCCCAACACAAGTTATAAATTCGGGCACCGCCGGGAATCGAACCCGAGACCCCAGGATTACAAGGCCAGCGTTCTAACCGCTAGACCACCTCATCTTATTATTATTTAGTGTTCTGTCTGACGACAGGTCCATATGAACAGGATCCTTCCATCCTTTTCTCGGACTGGGACCTGTTCATACACGTTCTTAGCAGATGATCCAGAAGTGGTTTGCCATTGCCTTCTTCTGTGTGTGAGTGGAGTAATTGTTGGGATGCCACGGAGAAACCGGGGAAGCCCCCGGAGGAAAACTCCGTGACGCCTAGACCACGGCCTTGCCCAACACAAGTTCGTGGTCTACCTATTAGCCAAGTGCTAATAGTTTCTTTGTAATAGTGGGTTTCCTAACGATTCGTAGCCACCGATCGACATTTTTTGACAGCGGATGAATATCTGTGGCAGTCACTTTCCGAATTTTTATTACATTTCATTTTAGAAGGAAACTTTTGCAGAATAATATATATTTTGTAATGTGATGCAATTTGTAATGTAAACGGTAACGAAGCGAGCCCCTGACAGAATTTACGGGTCACTTGGAACACACCGCAGTGTACCAACCGACAACACCAGAACATCATCACATGTCAAGTTGCGAGGTGCCCTCGGCGGTAAATACGGTCAAACCCCTACACAGCGTTCCTCTACATAACGTGACCCTCGCTCTGGGACCACGAAAGACTCTCGGAACAGAAAATCCCTGAGTAATTCCAAACGGAATCCTTCGGTAAAGCACCACCCCGCAAATGTGGCAACACAAATGTATCGTTGAGCATTATATTCGATTCAGATACAGCGCCATGTAATTTGTGTTTCCGTCGGAAAAAGACAGAAGTGTAGAATGTTGTGATATAATAAGTATATATTAAATCTTGTCCGTCTAATCACAATAAATTCTTATTAAATATTAAAATATTACAATAATTAACATTTAAAATATTTAAAATATTAAATGATGTTCTTTATCGAAATATTCGATTTACATTAGACCATCATTTTTCATGTTTCACGACATGTTTCAGTTCCTAAAAGAACCATCCTCAGGTGTATATAATTATATAAAGCTTCAAAACGGTAAATAATTCAAAATACAATTTTCATACATTATGCTAGCGTACATTTTTATCAGATTTTTTTCTAGATATCAGACGATGTTCTATTTCAGATTTTTATTCCATTTTTAATAACACACTCGATGTTGTTCTGTATATATACATCATGCTCAATGTTTAATATTTTAAATGTTAATTATTGTAATATTTTAATATTTAATAAGAATTTATTGTGATTAGACGGACAAGATTTAATATATAAAAAAAACTAAGATTTCATACTGTCATGGCGGCTGGTATGAATAATATCTTCTGAAACGTAAGGTTCTGCCAAATTACACGGTGCAACATCCCAGAAGACATATTCAAATAGAACATACAAGGTTAAAGAATCACTTGTAGCAAATTGGGGAAAATAGTTGGGATGTAACTGGGGTTGACGGTGAACATGACAAAGTTCCGAATCCAGGTACTTAAGTAAATGAACCTGTAGGGACGGACACTGATTTGAAAAATGGCACATGACCGACAATAAATTACGTACAGTTACAAAATATTCACAACAGTTACAGATCTAAAACTCTTTTTATGTTAGACAAGGCTAGTGGAATGTTCCACATTTTCCATGCACACAAACACACCACTTCGAATAGTTACCAGGCTGATTCACAGGGCATGAGGTTTATCATCACACATTTACGTAACGACGTGCTAGGAAACCAGCAACGTCAAGAACTGGTGACTAAGAGTCATGTGTCCACAGAGAACAACGTTCTTCTGCAAGCCCGCAAACAATTTCTCCCTTTTGCGTGGTAAACCAATCGGACGATTCCGTGTCGGAGGAATTCTCAGACATAGAAAAGGGGGAAAATATAAATGCGAGAACGAAACATGTGAGAGGGGGCAAAACTTACAAGACCTTAGGGTAAGTGAATGTCAGAAATAGAGCAGCTGTTGAGGAAGAAATGAATTAAGATAGATGGATGTGAAGAGGTTTGCCCAAAAAATGGCATATATTGTACTCTGCCCCGGAAATGAGATTATGGCGAGTATGAATACTACACAGGGTGTTAAATACAGACTTCACAAGTTCGCATTTTTCCTTTTACCCTCAAGATCCTAATAACAGTGGGCACGGCATTTAAATACACTATCAGATAAAAATATGGCACAAAATTAAAAAAAAAAATCGATTTACAGCCCCACCATTTGAACGCCAACACTGGTAGCGCTCTGACGGCGTTCGATTGTGGTCGGAGAATTAACCACTCGCCTACTGTGTGGGCCAAGACAGGCCAGCTGGTAGTGCGGTCGGCTCTACTCTTTTGTTTTTCGTGATTGGAGTTCAATATCCAATTTCTGATGCCGAAATTATCCCAAGTTTAGATAAACACTGCAATTGCCATCTTCAGGGCAGCTACGGGCATTAAATCAAAATACAATAGTTTCGCTTCACAGCCATGTTGTAATTTTCCACTTTTATAAAAACTACTCTTTTCATTCGTTCATCTAAGATCTGTCACCACAGAGATAAACAGGTTCCTAACGCAAACAACAATTAATTAATGTTACCATCTACCAAATTCGCACAGCTGCCATGTTGTTATAGTCGGCGCAGTAGTTTCTGGCCGGTGGAATTTTCAAGGGGAAGGCTAGGAGCGAGTCTCTTTTGCTAACTGCGCCGAGGAGCGAGTCTCGGACCGAACGCCCGAACAAAAGAAATTCACTGACCGTGCCACCTGAGGTACACAGACTAGGCCCGCCCGCCAGCTCCGCTAGCTTCACCGGCCAGAAACTACTACGCTGACTATACAGCTGCCATGTTGTTACTGTAGACAGACTACGTATGATTTGAAGAACACGAAGATGGGATGCCATAAAGAAGAATGTTCTTTGTGCTGAGATTCACAAATCGCACTGACGTCCAAAATTGAATCAGCGGATACGCGGACAGTGGATACATGTAAAAACGTACAAAAAGTTCAGACGAAGGGACAGCGCCATTGACATGGCAGCAGAATTCAGCCATTACTTTCTGAAGAACGGTTTTAAAATGCATAAGCTGCCTTACAGAGGTAATCGTGTGTGTCCTTCAGGTCATAAACCATTTCACTGGTCGTTTAAAGAAATGGATGGAGGAAAAGGTGGCAAGAGAGGATGTCCTTCACTCCCGTCGGTGGTGCCAACTTCGAAAGGTCAAATTCCCGTTGTAGTTTCGGCCTTAAATTTCGTCACATTTGTACGATTTGAGGTTTTCAGGGCGCCCCGATGATGGAGGCAGCAAGGACCTATGAAATGTCAGTAAACTTCTACCAGATTACAAGGCGCAACAACCCAGAAGCCATCTTCAGACTCACATTTCCTTCTCATCAGAATGCAACAACTGTTCTTATTGTATCTGATCGTTATCTGGAGCATTCACGATTATTAATAAAGACAATTTATTCAAATTTCGTAACAGTTCATTAAACGTGCTACCAATATCAAGTTTCATTTCTGATTTTGCGATTCGAACGCATCTCTCCCAGTGTTCCGCAGGTAGAAACGTCCTAGTTTGACGTTCTGAACCGTCAATTTCTCACAAGGAAAAATACTGCCAAGTTTATTATTATTATTATTATTATTAAGTGTTCTGTCTTATGACAGGTCCATTGCTCTGCCCAAAAAGAGCTCTCCAGTTGTCCCTATTCTCGGCTTCTCGCTTTAATTCCTGAAACTTCATCTTCTTTCCTTGTTTAAGATCGTCGGTTAGCTGCATCAATCTTCTTCCTAGTCCTCTCTTTCCTTCAACCTGGCCTTCGGTGATATCACTCATTAACCCATTCCTTCTCATAATATGTCCCAGCCAGATAGCTTTCCTTCGTGTAATGGCCTGCAGAATGTTTCTTTGCTCGTTGACTCTCCTCAATACTTCTTCGTTCGTCACTGAGTGACTGCCAAGTACCAACAATATTGAAAAAGTGTTTTCAGATATTAAGGAAACTAGTTAACAGTCCATTTCCACACGGTGCCAGTATCCTAAAGCAGGGATGACCATTATCAAAGTAACATTCCACGAATTAATAATACAATAAAATTTATGTAATTTTCGTTAGCTGATTCTTTTAATCACACTCTCAAAATCAAATCCCACATACGCTATTGATCAGTAGCTTGTTTGTTTGTTACCCTACAGTCTTCAACACAGGAGGACAGACACGAATTAAGCCACCACTGGTCTGTCTCTGGGATAAAAGGATTGAAACACATCACCAAACCAACCAACCATACACCTGACGGGGACGAAGCTGTTTGCCGCTGCACCTGTGAGAATCCAGTTAATAGATTCAGAGCCATACACAGCCGTGCCAGTAATATAGTATTTACGATTCTCCCAGACCATAACCATACCCCATCATAAACTCGTGTTTAAACCTTCGGGACACATAAACATCTGTATCGGTTGTTTCACGATGCCTTCCACCCGCTGTGGAAGACCGCGTTAATACGTTCATGTGGATGTAAATCAACAAAGACGGGTCAATTTATTCAAATTACTCACTTAGCTTGAACGTTCAAAGATCACGGTCTGGCAAAACAACATGAGTCCCACTACAATGTGGAATAGTGTTTATCAACAGGGGGTCCGCAAGTTATGCTTATGTGGTCCGCGAGTTTGGTAGGTATACTACTACGAGGTGCGATCGGAAAGTTTCAAGACTGCGCATATAAAAACCCGTACACTTATCTCAGGTATTAAATTCATCCATCACCCTCGAAGTAGTTCCCCTGGGAGTGAACACAACGATCCCAGCGCCGCTGCCAAGCCTGGAAGCATCCCTGAAAATCTTTCTTTGTCAGCCTGTCAAGCACCATCTGCGATTCTGCCTCAATCTCTTCTATCGTCTCAAATCTCCTTCCCTTTAGCTGAATTTTCATCTTTGGGAAGAGGAAGAAGTTACTCGGAGCTTAGAAAGGAAGTTGGGGTCGGTTCTTGCAAGATCTTTGAGCTCCTGACAAACGAGAAGTCGATTCTGCTTCTGGTCCTCAGACAGGATGCGTCGCATGTGAAGTTCTTCCTTTAGAATCAGCTGACAGGTCCCATAGCCTATCCCAACAATGTCGCACAAGTCGTTGATGGTACGACGTCGATCTTCGTAACATTTTCGGGCGTTGTGCTCGAAGATGGTCGTCCAGAACGCTCGTCATCATCGACAGAGGTTCGGCCATTTTTAAAACGTGAATGCCACACAAAAGTTTGTGCACGACCCATTGCGGACTCCCCAAATCCTTGCTTTAGCATTTCATAGCTTTCCGTAGCCGTTTTGGCGAGTCTTTGGCAAAATTTGATGCACACGCCATTCCGAAATCGCAGGAGGGTCGGTGTAATGCACTACCAAAACGCCCGTAACTAAGAAACAAATGCTAATTCGATGATGCCGGCTGGCACGCTGATTCACTATGAATGTAGGCCGCACCCCCTAGCGGCAGAAGCTCGTACTACATCCGGTTCGCCCTCTATTGACACAGTCTTGAAACTTTCCGATAGCACCTCGTACTTTATTTTATGACGATGCCGTAAATTTTAAACATTTTTCATCACGTCGCAACAACCCAGAAGACAATCATCTTCAGACTCACCGCCGTGAAAACCTCAAATACTAACATTTTTGTAAGATGAGAAGTTTTTGGAGAAAATCAAGTACAATTTTAGCTTTATCTTAAATAAATTCGCTCATATATTCCGTCGTTTCGAACTTTCAGCATACTGACGGAGTGACAAGGTCATTTCTTAGGAACAGCAAAACTTCAAGACCAAAGCCTGGAGTATCCTGATAATACACCAACAAAATACCTCCTGATTTTGAATATTCATATCAGTCACAGGCATGACGTCACAGCGCTGTATAAATGAAGTCCCACAGTAGTACCAACGCAATAAAAACAGTAGCTTCAAGATACCGGGAACTGGAAATGACGTTCTTTAGAAGTTTTCCCTGATGACGAATGGAAAGCCTTCTTCTTCCAATTTTATTTTTTATCCAGCGAAGAAAGGACGAGATGCCGACAGTCAGACGCAGGGAACGTTGACATTTTTCAAGAACGAGGGTTCCAACCAAAGAACACCATAAAAAGGCGAGGCGGAAAGTACTAAAAGATACTACATACAGAGAGAGGGGAAACGGAGAAGGGTGAGTTCGGGTGGAAAACAGACGGAATTACCGAACCAAACCATAAACGTGTTTCTTAACGTTTCCACTTCGGTGACGGGATTTGGACTCCTCGTGAGTCGTCTGGTCGAGGGGGGCTTAGTGCCAATATCAGGAAAAGGATTACAGTCATACGTGCACCTTCTTTACACCTCATCACGAGAAATACCGAACTGCGGTTAAAGGGTAGTTTTGTGGTAATGCGTCTCAAACTTCACAGAATAAGAACATGCACCCTCAGGTGTACCAAACTATGTTCCATCCAAAATGGTCCTGCAGATCGGACGATATTTAACTTCATAAAATTTTAATTCTGAATCTTCAACAAGACTGTCGTTTTCTTAGAAGCTCTAAATGTACAGTTAAAAGAAAAGAACGCCTATGCATATATTCCGGGGCGGATATTTTTCCAGACCACAAGATGCATTTGGATAAAATATGCGTATGAAGTGATACAGACCTACGGCAGACCAAATGAATTTTGAATTTTATTTTCATACATTACAACTTCTACCGTAGGTCTATTGTACGCAACGGACTGGATCGAGTTTTGGGTTTGAAATTTATTACGGATTCTGTGTCAGACCCCTGATTCAAATGCGGACATCTATATAACAGGCGGTAGGCGTTTTATATGAACATGACGTCACTGGAGACTTTTCAGGAAAAAAAAAGTGGTCACAGGCTGTGATCAGCAAAGAACACGCCGACTCTGGGAGCTTTAACTGGTGAGTTGAACGTTAAAACGCCTGTCAGTATGCAATACTGCAGCAGTTAATAGTGTCCGAAACACTTTACGCTGTGATAGATCTTTTAAGAACGGCGCAAAATGTATTATGAAATTTTTATTGAGGTGTAAAATATCAATAAAACACCAAAGCTATTATTTTAACCGCACGAATCACACAATCGAGCCTTCAAAGTTCCACTGCAACATCTTACAAACATATGGAGGGCAATTCAGCTGAGAAAAAAAAAGTTTTGCTCCTACATATTCCTGGCTTCGACGCTAGATGGGCGCTTTACCCCGGGTAAAGGACCCCTGGTACCCACTCGATATGAGGTTGGGTGGAGGTCCCGAGTTAGTATTGACGCAAAGGCTAGAATAAAAACCATCTACCCTTGCCGGGAATCAAACCCCGATCGTACAGTTCGTAGTCAAACACTATACAGAGACGGGGTTGAGTTATCGGCTGTACTTCGTACTAACATCGAAAGCCAAGCGTCACGCCAACGAGTGAGTGAAACTCTCGTATGGCCGTTCGTTTGACAACGAACTAATCTGTGCTGACAGTTGCAAGTAACCACTGTAGTTGAGTCGACAACTTCCAGTGACGGTGCAACTAGAAACAAAGTACGACCGGCCTTCCGTAGCGACTAAGCCCCGTTCCACGTTCTGCTTCGTCACGGCCTCTGTCACGCGCAAAACACAGCAGATGAACGAGGCCTTAAAAAAAAGCCACAGGCAGGCAGACATAAGAGATGACGACTCAGACTTCTAAACAGAAGCGAGAGCGAGAGAGATAAATTGGTGTGCTGACATGTCAACTTATCGCCATCATACGTATCCCAGTCTCTTTCAGCCCCCCCCCCCCCAACGGCTCCTCTTACCGTGGAAGGGCCCAGTGGGGGGGGGGGGGGGGGGTTCCCGTTAAAGGCATTGTTCGAACAGAGTTCCGAAGCTGCGAAACGGAAATAAAAAAGGGTTGTTATAAAACGTTTGAATTTAATATAGAGCATGTGTGTCCTCAGTGGCCACGCGGTCTGAGGCGTGGGCCTTCTGCCGCTTGGTAGCTGGGACCGTGGGTTCGAATCCCACTCAAGACATGAATGTTTGCTCGCGTTTTTCTGTGTT
Organism: Zootermopsis nevadensis; assembly: GCF_977971745.1. Lineage (NCBI taxonomy): Eukaryota > Metazoa > Arthropoda > Insecta > Blattodea > Termopsidae > Zootermopsis > Zootermopsis nevadensis. The sequence continues at coordinate 5,012,344 of NW_028259192.1, read as the reverse complement.
GTCTTGTCCTGTGTACAGGTAGAGGCTTTAGGACGGGCCGATCCCTCGTCCAAGGAGTCCTACCGAATGTCTAATAGATCAAAGCCAACGAAAGGTTGCGACTCGCAGTGCTCAGGAACTTGAAGAACGGGTCGTTCCCAGTATCCCAGTGTGGTAAGATGAATGCACATCTTGAACAGTAGAAAGATCTACTCCTGGAACGACAAACGGTAGCTGACGAATCTGACACCGAGTATTTTTAATATTTCCCCCAGTATTCAAACACCTGCAAGGCAGTAGCAAGTAACAGGCTGATGAGATAGCGGGGAGTGTTCGAGGAACACAATCCACAGATAATTCATTCCAGGAATGCAACTTCCGCCATCTCCAACTTTATCTGTTGTAACTAAAGAATGAAAGGGCGTGATCATGTTTCGAAGAGCCTACACACGTTTTCCCAAATGCGTCTTAGCTGTTTTGCATCGCGGCAGGACCACTGATTTATGCAACTATCGGAGGAGAAAAAGTGCCAAAGATGCGCCCATTACTTTGCCATTACGTCTCCATCTCAGTCTGTCGAGAGCCTATAAACAAATTACAAAATCTGATACCGATAAGTTATAATGTTTTGCCGACATATTCAAATTTAGATTAACATCAGACAGCAGCACCTGTTAGTAACAGAGCGAAGGCGCCAGAATTGTTAGGATATGGTTCTGGTAATTCGATTCCTACGTCACGGAAATTATCGATGTCTGATGGCAATTTATTGATAACATGTCGTTTAGCACGGTGCTTTGGAATAAATTATGTTAAAGTTGGGTATGGATTCCGAATATACTGTGTTTAAGATAAGAGACGTATCATTTATAAAAGCCAGTATTCAGTACTACGTTAAAGTTATGTCCACGTACTTTGAGGGACAAGGCTCTACATCCGATGTTACTTATTCAGAACAGAAATATATCAAAGTTCTTTCCGTCATCAATTTTACATTAGTCTAACCGATTGTTTCTGTTTCTTATCGATCGTATTCAGCGGTTTCCACAGTCTGGTAGAACACCTCCCGCGACGAAACATAACTGCCACTACGTAGCGCCATCTTCATCAAAAAATGTCCTCTCAGAAACCTCACGCCGTACGAAACAAGACCTTATGACGTAAATACTGGCTGTAGAGTACAATAAATTAAGATCAAAATATTTTGTCTCGGTTTTACGTCGTTTTCGAAATCAAACAACATTTTGGTTGACAACCACATGCAGTCCTAGGTGTAGACATGGGAATAAAATAAATTAAACTCGAGATTGTCGCCGTCACTGTCGAAATTTTTTCCACTGGAAGCTGAAGACGAGTAACAACCGAAGTCAAAGTGCGCCAACATAAATCAAACAAGGAAACCGAGGTTTAGTACCCAGCCATGTGCCAACAGCGCTCCAGTCGCCACTTAATGAGCTACATATGTGCGCCCTGTCGACAACTTCACACATCACTCTTACCAACTTCCGTTGTTCTTTACGTTTCAGCTTACAAACTTTGCCAGAGAATAATGTTCAGTCGTAATAAAAAAACAAAAGTTACATAATTCTTTTTGGTCTATTTACGAACCAGGCAGTTCTGATTTCAGCTAAAAAAAGATAAAGCGATAAACAGCAGCTGCTTTCTCAAAGGATTCATTTGATGGTTAGTCACACCTATTCCGGCCCACTGTCCTTGTTAGTGAGGTTATGGTGCCGTAAAGTCCTGTCTTCTCCTAATAAAATTCAAATCATCTGGGCCATGTGACTATTCTACCAGTAACGACAGTTCCACAACACGCTTCACACAACAGAACTAAACACGTAAAATGCAATTTTAACCAGTTCCAAACAGCCCATCACAGGTGTTGTAAGCCATTTCGTTAAGGCTTACGTTCCCCGACTGTCTGCGCAGGCCCGAATACAAAAGACACTAAAAATGATCTTGAAGGGGGGGGGGGGGGGGGGAAAGGATTGAATGACTTTCCAAGCGATGATGTTAGCCAAACCTCGAATGCTGACACGCTACTTGCTTACGTGCTGGCTTCTGACGTAGCGCGCTGTACCACATCTCCCACAATATTAATTGCGAAACCTTTGTTGTGCGCTTGTGAATCGCGGAAGACGAAATGCGTGCTACATTGGAAACCGGACTTAGAATAAGGTTCAATGGCTCTTATAAACACTGTAATGAACTTTCAGGTTGAATGAAAGGCAAGGAACGTACTGACGAGGTGAGCGACTATCAGGTTCTCAAGAACTCTGGTGTTAGTTACAGATCATTGAACTGTATAATTAATAATCTTGTGGTTTGACTGGCGTCTAAGGGAGCCCTTACATTAAAAACAGGCGTCCCTAAGTCCTTATGAAACTTCTCGTTTAATTGGGATTCTCCGATGCACGAAGTGTTACGAAGAACGCTGAGAGACTGCGTACTAAATATGTAGCGAGCTCTGAATTTACTCTGATACTCTGCCGCAGGTTTTGTGAACGTTAAACCTGGGAATTAGATTTTACAAATGCAAACATTTCATTACCTCACTTGACGGCAAGACAGAGACACGAATTCTCTCGTGCTAACCTGTAACGTCCTCTTTAAACGATGTTTCTTAGGCCCATTTTCCTTTCACGTATATTTTACGTACTACATGCCTTCTCGAAGCAGAACTTACGCACTCTAGAAGCTGAAGTCTCAGAGACCACGATACAGGAATTCAGAAACAGAAGTCTTGGGAACTTGACAACCCTTAGAACAAGTTTTATCCGAGTACTATAATTTTTATGGTTACTCTTATAACCTATATTATCATTACAATCACCAGTACCTAAGGATTAGGCTTTGGGACCTGAACCAGTTCAGAAGTACTTCTCAGATTATGAATTACTTTCGACATCTTGGACGAGTGATCAGAACTCGCAAGACATAGGACAGCTCAACAAAACAAAGAAAGACGAGGCCAAGTATCCATGCCTTAAGCAGGGTTCAAACCTGGGAACATAGATGTCAAAGCGGCCAAGACCCACGCCCAGACAAGAGGCATTATTATATTATTATTAGGTTTAAAATAAAAATATTCCAGTTAAATAACAAAAACGTGTCCGAGTACTTGGTAGTATAGACCTTTGTGGACTAAAGCAGTGGTATTCAACCCTTTTCGTTCGCGTACCCCCAGATATAATTTCTCTTCAACTTTGTACCCCCAAAGTTGTTGGTGTTTAATTCAAGTTATACATAGTATATAATCTACATCTAAAATAAATTAAATAAATTGCATTACTGATTATTCAGTGTTTATCATAAAATAATATATATATTTTAAATTTCACGTACCCCCTAAGATAGCTTCGCGTACCCCTGGGGGTACGCGTACCCCAGGTTGAATACCACTGGTATAGACCTTTGTGGACTTAAGAACCAGCGGAAAATTCGGTTCCATTCTTCTAACTCCAAACGTTATTGAACTATTACAAAATGAAGACGACGATACACCAGTATAAGACATAATACCAGACACTTATCAATGTTCTAACTGCTTACTTCATACACGAATTCATTCATTTCTAATTAGCTAAAAGCGACACTTCATCATCATTCAATCCATCAAAATGTCATGGTTCAAAGGTGTAACCCCCAAAGGAGACACGGACATTCGGTTAGGCCTTCGCTCCCTTGGGACCGATTACAAGACCCATCACCAAATTGCATGTTTCAAGGTCACGACAAAACTATGCTCGGTTGCAACACGAACACCGGAGCCCCGGCGAGTGACGCCATCGCAGAATTCGCTGCGTAGCAAACCTATCTGTAACTGTGAACCGTGGCTGTGAAACATGCGATCTGACGGCTACTGTAGCAGCTGATAGTCGAGTGCTGTCTGAACAATGGCCGTTGATATGACACGTATTCCCAAGTTTGTACTTAGTGACAGCAGAAGGTGTTGTTATTTCTAGGTGCATGATGTAACCGTACGCCATGTCCTACAAGTTTTACGTTTTATTTCGGAGCAATATCATTCTCGTGTGGTGAAAACTTAATTAAATAACAGACAAAATGGCGCTCCGTCATGGAAAACTTGTCCTCGTAGTTCTTTATTGCACAGTCAACGAAAAATAATAATCACTCACTTTAAAAATTCGCTTTTATCCAAGCCTCGGACTCTTACTTTTATTAATAAACCTCGTAATGTTTAATTTTTAATGTTCTATTACGAATGGCGATCAACAAAACGTTACTCTTCGATAAATGTGAATCATCAGGGAAGACGCAACTTCAGAGTCCGGTTCAACACTCCATTGGGTAATTCAAACAGCGTGTACCCACTTATTTAATCCCACTGACGAAGAAGTTAACAATTCCCAGCGAAGTGAATTATTTCTGTCACCGTCTCTGTAAAACCTCATTGTTCCTCTTGGGTCAATTATACAATTTAATGCGCATTTCATGTCCTGATCATTTAATCAATCAACATTTAATAAGACTAACAATATTCTGTAAAAAAAAAAGTACGAATTATCAAAATCCTTATCATTCTCCAGCTTCCGGCCTCTTAGTTTGGAATATTTCTCCTCAGAAGTCCTCTCACGACACCCTCAATATACGTTCCTCCTTTAAAGCAAGAAACAAAGTTTCATACCCACACAAAACACCAGATAAATTCATACCTCTGCGAATTTTAATCTTCACGTTTTTAAACACTGGACGACAACGTATAAGATTCTCAATTGGCTGCCAGTAGTATCAAAATTCAATCTCCTCTTGCCTTCTTTGTGCATACGAACACTTAACTGTGCCACGTTTTTACAATTTACTATCCATCAAAATATTACGACTTTGTTGTCAGAATTCTGGTGACGAGATGTAATTAATTTTCTCTGTATTTATTTCTCCGGCCAGCCTTCGTCTAAAAGTGTTTCTTTGTATTTCTTTGTGTTATTTATGTTCTCGCCCATTAAATTAAATCCATTCTGCCGTTCTCGAACTGTTACATGCGGACAGACGGACGGAAAGAAGGTAAAAGGTGCAATTGTGGAAATTTTAGTTGCGAATTCGCACACAAACGAGACGCATAGCTATTAGCCGTTTCTTTATCACCTCTTGGAGGGAGATCTCCCGAGCTCTTTCTCTGGTTTGATGAGATTTCGTATTAAAAATCCCTGCCGTAAGGTAGTGATAATATATTCATTCAAGAGTTATGCCAACGTTTCGGAGAAACATAATGTCTCCAGTTTCAGGGCTGGTGTTCTGAAGATGGAGCCAATATGTTTCTCGGTTGGTATTTACCTACAAATCCATACGGAGGGGGGTCAGAACCCAGAAGACCAACAGCTGCATCTTTACATCCGTGATAACCTCATAAACAGAGAACTAATCTAAATATCGACGCTTCAGAATTTCTCAAAGGGTTTGTCAGCCCTTTACTTAGCCAGGCAAAAGGGTTCCCTGCTTCAAGGTCTATCTTTAAGAGCCATTATTTCCTTTCTGGAGTAAAATGAGAATTTCTGGAGACGTATTCTGCGTACTGAAATTCAACAAAACTGTGTAATTTTACATGTACAATATAACAGTTCATACATGACAAGCCAGAAAACCTAATAGGATTCGATTTAACCACCCCTTTGCTCCAAATAAGTTGTCCTCTTTCAAGCATTTTCGATACGGTTACAGAATGATCGACTTAAGTGTTACTGATGGTTGCAATTAAATACAATTCGACTGGATTAATTAATAAACACACGAGCCCACGGAGGTCGCGTCATGTTGTAACCTGTTCGCGCCAGACCCGTCAGTTGTCTTCAAACAGTTGAAGTGCGAGGATGTCTTTTTTCACAAGTGCAAAGAGAGTTCATTTTCGAACACTACCTGGTATATTTCCCGAATCTCCTACGCCAAACATAATCTTCTGATGAACTGTTTCGGTCGGCCTTAGGTGTCAAATGACGATAGTTTCGTCGACATCCGTCAAACTTTCTTGCGCTCTCCACGAACGTCATTGAAATAAAAAACTCTTCAGACTGGGTTATCCCACAAACATGTACATAAAGCAAGTAGAATATGTATCAGGATTGGATTGCGTGACTTTAAGATAACTTGTATTAAAAGATACGAATGGTATTTATGGATTATTGAAGTAAAGCATCAGTACAACAGGAAAATGAAGCCAAATTCGTAGTCCGACACTAAGTTTCAGTACAAGACATCATAAAATCCTAAATCAATCCGACAAAGAAATTGGGAATTTAGGACGCAATACAGACTTGGCATGCAAGAGTAGAATTCTTGACAAGTTAACAATCGCTCAGTTACTCAATAAATTACCCGAATTTTGTGGTATACGAATTTCATAACCGCATTTTCAAAATCCCCACCACTTACCCCTATTCTGCATCCAGTCCACACATTCATACCCTATTTTTTTTTACTAATCGTTTAAACGTTCCACCCTCACGTTTCCCCGAGTCCTTCAACCGATATCTTCACTTCAGATATCCCGACTGCTTCTTAATTTCACACTTTCTCCACCAGGATGATTCGATAGAAGCTACATTTCACGTTCGTTTTTAAGTTTACCAATTTCAATATTTTTCTTACGATATTCCCGTCCATCTGCAAACCAGATGTTTCTTTCATATCTCGCCTTGATGCCTTCAAATTTCCTCAACGTTCCATCAACATTAAGAACTTCGACAAACACGCTATATAAACATTACTAACTAGAAGTGACAAGGTGACCCAGGAACACGTCAGTTCGGCCAGACCCGTCTCGGACAGCAAATTCTCTGATCAGTCCGCCAACAATTTCATCTCAGCAACCAGTCACCAGATTTCGATTAAATTTAACACAGAAATCTACACTAAAAGCAGTCATGTGAATTTAAATCCTTAAAGTTACTGACTATTCCATGAAATAAACTATTCAAAAGTTCCCCCTTGTCACGACACCAGACAGATCGTCGCTGACAACTAAGGGAAGCCACTGGACACAGTCCTCAGCCATTTCCTTCACTCGCTCGTAACAAATTTAATTCTTTCCAAATACATTTCGGAATCTTCGGTCCACGCGTTTTACAAACTAAATAAGACACATATTTGTTTCGGCCATTTGTAAAACGCGCCCAACCCATTCCAAACTGCGCAACTGTAATTACATTCGTTTAACGTCCAATAATAAAATGTTTCCCACTGCCTGGTTCATTCAATTAACGACGGATTAGGTACAACGCAGCGCCAATAAATTACGATTACGCCTACTTGAATGACAAATCTCTAAAAAAAAAAAAAACGTAATATTGTACAGAAGTTTGATTTTACGACGACACGGAAAGGGGACACCGATAAAAGAACACGGAGTGCAAACATTTTAAGCAGATGCAAATAATTGTACTTTTCCTGCCCATTGTAGTCTGAAACAAACATGACTCACTCTAAACATGCATAATGTAACGACAGGGCTGCCAACCTGCTGAGAGGAAGATTAAGCTAGTAAATCAATGGTAGACATTTCGAAGCACAGATAAGACGCACAAGAGCTCCATGACACATCCCTAATGACTGCATTGGTATTCACTGAAACAGTAAAACATCGCAATGCGTCAGAGACTCTCTGCAAGCCTCGCTCTGATAGCATCACACTTCAGTGCGGCAACCTCCAGCTGTTTTCGTTAGAAACACAAAGAAGAGGAAATCAGAGCAAAAGTGTAATCGACCGTCCCTCCAACTCTGATATTTCTTTTTCATGATTCTGAAGGAGGAAGAGACTTTCATCTTGGAAGCTTTGTCATCAACTGTGCGTGTCTGTCCCCTGACAAAGACAGTCCGAGTCGTGTATTCGTAACGCCATGCCACTTAAGGCCTTCGCATCAACAACATATAAGTCGTAAAATCTGATGTTTTCACAGCGGTGAGAAAGAAAATTTCTGTCTTCTGGGTTGCTGCGCTGTGTAGTCTGGTCGATGTTAACCAACGTTTCAGAGGTCATACTGCCTCCGTCATCAGGGCGATGAGTATGAAGATTTCTGTCTTCTGGGTTGTTGCGCTGTGTAGTCTGGTCGATGTTAACCAACGTTTCGGAGGTCATACTGCCTCCATCATCAGGACGATGAGTATGAATATTTCTGTCTTCTGAGTTGTTGCGCTGTGTAGTCTGGTCGATGTTTACCAACGTTTCAGAGGTCATACTGCCTGAATTCATCGCCCTGATGACGGAGGCAGTATGACCTCTGAAGCGTTGGTAAACATCGACCAGACTATACAGCGCAACAACCCAGAAGACAGAAATCTTCATACTAAGAATCGCCCTGATGATGGAGGCAGTATGACCTCCGAAACGTTGGTAAACATCTACCATTCTACACGGCGCAACAACTCAGAAGACAATCTTCAGCATTTAAGTCGCTTCACAACCCTGTAGATAGACGCAGTAAGCTCCTCTGAAAGGTTAGTATTACTGACATGATGAAACAATGTAATAACTCAGAAGACCACGAACTGAAAAAAAAAAAACTTTTCCCTCAAGAGATCATCATCATCATCAAAGGCCAAACATTGTTTCTATGAATTTAAAATCAACCACTGCGTGTTTTCCGTGTTCAGTTTCAAGACCCGTATTTTACGAGACACGTCTCGTAGGGTGTGAGAGACAGCGCCATGCTTTTCCAGTGACAAATCCAAAGTTCTCACTGTGTCCACATTGCACTAGCAGGAAACAACCACCTCAGGCGTTAATTGTGAATGAGTCACTTGCACTCACCATGGACGGCCACGACGAGCGAGCATAGGACGCCCCACCAGGATCCAATCACAGCCCCTCTCCTCATGGCGGGGCCCTCAGAGGCTCTGTCAACACAAAACAATATTGCAATCTCCTGAATGATATGAATGACATGAAGTGGTTAGGGGCTCTGAAAGTAACGTACACAGCGCTCACAGAAATCAATACCACACAAGTAACTGAATCATTAGTCATTTCGTTATCTTATAACTTTGTAGAACAAATTCGGATAGGTCAGACAGGATGACTTGTTACTAGGGACGGGCGTCAAGGAAAACGAGTCGATATCCATTTTCAAGCACAACGCAAAACCAGAGGACATCAGGTCTCCGGACGAGATTGGAATAATTTACATCCAGAATACGAGTCAGGTGTGTAAACTGTTGGACCACCCTGCTTCATGTACATGAGTGTGTAACCACAAGAAAGAAAATGAACTCAAATCTAATATTTAAATCCAACCCTGCATAGGAGTGAGGCAAGTTTTTGAACGATATGTCGTATCAAATAAACTTTATAGCTCGGTTCTAACCAAACTCCCTGGTAGCATAACCCGCAGGTCCAAACACCGACAACCAATTTCTGTTCGGACATGTTAATTTTAGAAACACGAGGTAATGGAACGAACCTCTCTTTCAACCTTAGTTCTTAGTCAGTCCTTGTCTAATTTATTATTTATCAGGTACGTCAAACTCTCAGCTCCCTTCAATGTTTTATTCGGCTCGACTCACTTCTCGAGATATACACGCTGTGCCGATGTACCTTAAGGCAATGTCCTAGGTAAGCGATAAGAAGCGAGCTGTGCGAGCTGCATAAGCAGCATGGGGTGTCATATGACATAAGGGAATCGCTTGTTGTGTCCTACGTGAGAGAAACACACGGCCTTCCTGCGCATGCGCCTTCCCTGTACTGCACAGTCAGAGCTTCCTTGCGCATGCGCCTTACTGGCCAGCGCAGCGACCTGCGCGAAAATATCAAAATATTTGATCTCGGCTTTGGCCGGCGACCGCTTCGCTGTAACATAGGACAGCGCCACACAAACAGCCAGTTTGATATTTCTGCTTCACCCACGCAACTCGCACCGCTCACACTTAATCGCTCACGTAGGACACCGGGTAAGAGCTGTTCCGTTTGGTAATGTAACGAGGAGTACCTCCGACACTGCTCTGGACTTTATTCCCTTCAGATGGCCGTCTTCTGTTCTGTGCCGTCATATAATCTGGTACAACAACGTTACAAACCAACGATCGCCCTCATGATGGAGGCTGCAAGGGGCCCCGAAACGTTGGTAAACTTCTGTCAGACTACAGAAGACAGATATCTTCGGAATTGCAACTGTGAGAACTTCAAATCCAAATTATTATTCCTTGATTTTACAGTTCCCATTATTGAAAGCTACCAATGATCTTTCGGTGATCAGCATTTCACTGCGCGTAAGAGCTGATTTCTTTGCTAACAAAGTTTCAGAAACGACGTCCGCAAACACTTACGCACATTGTAACCTTCCTGAAATGGAAGTAGAGGGTTGGTCGTTTATAATGTAAGAGGAACCATCCATTATGCAATCCAACAGCTCAGTTCAGCCCTAGTACGGCAGGGTCCACTTGTTTGGCCGCCGAGGTCACCCGACCTAATTCCTTCGGACAACTGTCTTTGGGGGCATCTAAAGTCCCTTGGGCATACAGCGACATCTACGCAAACACTGATGCAACATGTAATATGTATGTACTTTAATGATCCTTGGCCATGTTCCGAACACTTTTACACGAATCTCACATAACCATTTTACTTTAAAGCTTAATTTATTTATAAATCAACCGTGTTTTAACTGGCTACATAATTACATTTAAGTGGAACGCACGAAAACATTGAAGATGGTCGAATGACCAAAACGCGTTTGCCTCTCGCAAAAGAACAAATGTTAGCGAAATGCCAAAGATAGTTGGTTAATGTACCATGCATTATCTACTAACAATTGTTTCAGCCGTCCGGGTATTTTATTTACATCGTGTTCTGTCCGACGACAGGTCCATATGAACAGGATCCTTCCATCCTTTTCTCGGACTGGGACCTGTTCATATACGTTCTTGGCAGATGATCCAGAAGTGGTTTGCCATTGCCTTCTTCTGTGTGTGAATGGGATGCCACGGAGAAACCGGGGAAGCCCCCGGAGGAAAACTCCGTGTTGCCTAGACCACGGCCTTGCCCAACACAAGTTATAAATTCGGGCACCGCCAGGAATCGAACCCGAGACCCCAGGATTACAAGGCCAGCGTTCTAACCGCTAGACCACCTCATCTTATTATTATTTAGTGTTCTGTTTGACGACAGGTCCATATGAACAGGATCCTTCCATCCTTTTCTCGGACTGGGACCTGTTCATATACGTTCTTGGCAGATGATCCAGAAGTGGTTTGCCATTGCCTTCTTCTTTGTGTGAATGGAGAAACCGGGGAAGCCCCGGAGGAAAACTCCGTGTTGCCTAGACCACGGCCTTGCCCAACACAAGTTATAAATTCGGGCACCGCCTGGAATCGAACCCGAGACCCCAGCATTACAAGGCCAGCGTTCTAACCGCTAGACCACCGTGGTACCAATTAATAAATACGTCTGGCTGCTGGACTCTTCTTATACTGGACACAACGCTCCGAGAAGCAGAGGCTTGTTAAGAGTTAAGAATGTTCAGCCACCCGGGTTTCAATTAAGGGAAGTTTTACGCATCGCCCTGCAAACATTCACTTAATGAGCTGGCCTGCTGTCTGACCCAACCATTCATCTGTCTCCAATCATAAGGTTCCAATTTAGCGTCGTGTAACTACCAAGAAACAGACGTTTGTGGGAGTCAAGCGGAAGTGGGATCGATGTACAGTCAAAAACAAAAGGGACTACTTTTATTCACCAGTCCTTCTTTCGTGAGTAAATACCAATTCGATGAAACAATTTTCTGACGTCAAAAACCATTTATAAAGTGATTCAAAATTCCTCTTTCGACTCAACACGAGCCAATCCACTTCTTGTCCGCCTCGTCACCATCTGCAAGAAGGGTTCAGAGGATCCTGAATAAGACGTCTGTCAAACGGGTCTTTTGTACAAAATGCTCTATTATCCTGAAGCACTGAGCTTGTATGTCTCATTTCAACAATTAAAAAAGAATTTTTATTGTAGAAACGTAAATTTAATTTCATCCACATTTTACATCTCCAAACATACTCGTCGCAAGATATCTCCGAGCTTCGTTGACCGTTACAATTACAGACGTCGGGACCATCCAACCGTGTTGGGGCGGGGGGGGGGGGTATCGCATAAGTCGTTTTGATCCCCCCTTGCCACAGCCATCTTCCCTTCATCCCTTACTTATTGCTGATCGACTAGCAGATATTTTGAGTTCAAGAGTCGTGCCACTAGTTTTGTTATACTTTTGTGACAACTGAGAATTTCTTTCTTTATTGTCTCCTGGGATTCTAATTCGGTGTCATAAATTCTGGGTCTCATAGGAATTTAGGGTAACGATGCGGCTGACCACTGCTCGACAGATAGGGGCGAGAGGGAGACTGAGCAACGTACGATATTTCCTATGACGTGTCATTGTCTCACAACGGAATGACGTCACTATGAACAAACGCCGGTAAACACGTATTGGAAGAAAGTGTCGTGAAGTGACCCCTAACTGACCCTAACTTTGACAACAACAGTACCTACCTCACCGGAAAAGTTGTAAAACCCAGCGCAGACGACGAAATCATTATTTTTCGTCATACAATGGACTTTTTCCAGAAACCGATTTCCAGCACTGAATCACCTGTTCGATCCTCATCGTCGTCTACAGACCCGGCCAAGCTTCTCTAAACTATTGAGAAATTATATTTTTATCAGTCCCTAACAGTAGTCACAAAATAGTAATATTAGCTCTACCCTACTACCCTTATTTACTTTGGGTTCTAAGCAATACCGACTTGTAACACCGCCTTCATCACAACCATTAAAAAGACACACGATCTTCTGGTTCAGAAGTCGTGGGACAGAATGGGACATTTTACATAAAATTACTGTACACATTATAATATTGTCTCTTTAACTGAAAAATATGAACAATAATATACACAACTGTGGTGTGGTTGTGTGTATTTCAAGGCCTGTAACTTCACTCTCTCTCTTTCTCTCTCTCGACGAAATTTACAGACCTTAACATTTCCCTGGTTTATGCCACGTTTCATTATCTGGTGTTCTGTCTGACGACAGGTCCATATGAACAGGATCCTTCCATCCTTTTCTCGGATTGGGACCTGTTCATATACGTTCTTGGCAGATGATCCAGAAGTGGTTTGCCATTGCCTTCTTCTGTGTGTGAATGGAGTAATTGTTGGGATGCCACGTAGGTTTTGAAAAATCACGTGAAGTTCGATTTCTGCTTCGCGTGATAGCAGACGGATGAGGACTAAAATGGAATTAGCTTCACAACTTGTACTGTATGCTCTGTACCAAATAAAATGTTACAAATAAATACAAACAACAAGTGGTACAGAGGAGTACGCGTCAATTATAGGGTGAATTTTACAGGAAAACGTTCAATATTATCGATTGAAAACACAAAAATACAGCCCACAACATTTTAAACCTAGGTCTACGAAAATGTTAAATTTGTTGTTAAAATATAAAAATGCTTACGAGATAAAAATTAATGAGTGCAATGCTCTTATACCAAAAGAACGCCCTGTCGAGTACGAGTTTGCGTGTTCAAAGCAGTACTACAGGCACTAAATTTCCCCAGAACTTGAGAAGATACACAATCTTTTGACTCAAACAAACCCAAAGTCACGTCTAAAAGCATACCTCAAGATTAAAAGCAAGGAACCTCGGAATTCGAAGCAAACATTTATTGAAAATGCCTAGTCAACATGAACTGGCATGTAAGCTCATCCAGTCTCCGAGGCCATATGTTGATAATCTGTGTATTAGCGCGTACTCGAGCCGTATAAATCCAGCAGTGGCTGATCTACAGTACTTGATCGCCCGAGGCATCATAAATCATTCTAACTGGCTTACTTCATTGTGCCATTGTCAGTCAACCAACCGTGTCTTGCATTAAATAAAGCTGGTCGGAATCCCATGGGAGCGCAGTGCTGTAACCCATATTCTGTCGTAAAAGGACCTCCGGGCGTTGAACACACAGTCCTTGAAAGCTTGCTCTCGACAGTACAATGCACAAACCTTACTCCATAGTACCTCAGTCAAATTTATGGAACTCCTGAGCGACTGGATGTGTCCTTGAAGTCCTGCATACTTTTCCATTAAACATAATACAAATCTTGGTAATGTTAAAGTCATATTGAGGAAATGTCCGCCATGTTGTTATTACGAATTGCAGGAAACTGAACAATACAATGCTGGGGGGGGGGGGGGGGCTACAAAGGCACGATACCCTTTAGTAAAGCCAGTCAGTTGATTCAGAAGTTAAATGGGGGTACAGACAAAGATCTCATGAAGCTAGTACTTCCCTTTGGAGAGAAATATTATTTAAAAACAGTCTTCTTCGTATTATTAAATATGTGGAGTCATGAACTTGTATCATGTATAGCAGTGGTATTCAACCTGGGGTACGCGTACCCCCGGGGGTACGCGAAGACATCTTAGAGGATACGTGAAATTTAAAAAATATTTATATTATTTTATGATAAACACTGAATAATCATTAATGTAATTTATTTAATTTATTTTAGATGTAGATTATATACTATGTATAACTCGAATAATACACCAACAACTTTGGGGGTACAAAGTTGAAGAGAAATTATATCTGGGGGGTACGCGAACAAAAAAGGTTGAATACCACTGATGTATAGGATATCGCTCTGAAAAAGGTCTGGACTCCTCTACTCAGTCAATAATGTGACTACGGTCTGGACGACCGGGATTCGATCCCAGACAAGAACAGAGGACTTTCCTCTAGCCTCTGCGTCGAGACCGATTCTGTGGCCCACCCAGCCTCTTATCTAATGGGTACTGGGGTCCTTTCCCGGGGGTAAAGCCGGCCGGGGCGTGATGCTGACCACTCACCCCCATCTAGTGCCGATGTCAAGGAAGAGAGGAGCTATACCTCCACTCACCCCAAACGCCTACATGGCGTATAGTGGGACAGCATAACTCATTGATCTCATTAATTCTTATCATTTTCTTCAAAAAAATTGTTGGTATTTCATACACTTAAGATTCTGAGCGATTTATTTAATCGTACTGAAAGGAAAACAAACGAAACAAAACCAGTTACTTTGCAGACAAAATACACTGCTGCAAACCCATCCAAAATTCTGAAATAATTCTGCCTCGTGTTTCTTTAGAGATTCTCAAATACCAAGAAGTGTTTCAATTAAACAAAAGAAAATAGTGATGTTTCATCTCATAACTTGAAAAACTTCGGGTCAATTTTGAAAAAAAAATAATGTTCATCCGTCTACCACGGTTTGTACCATTTACAACGGCATAACATGTTAGCATATACGAAATGATAATCTAGACACAGAGCAAAGGCGTCAGAACAGTTATGCTAGGCGTACACTTCCTAACTTGTTCTTTCCACGACCCGTTTCGATCTGAGCTTCATGATTCTCTCGACAACGTATAGTACAGATCCCCCAATAAGAAATTTTATCAAAACCCGATCAAGAGTTTCGACGATGGAACACGCTGATGGTCAGACACAAACCCCATTACACATTCATTTCATATTTCGTTCAAAGAACACGTAAAAATATTTATAAAATAATCTCTCATATAACATTTTCAATGTTTTTATTCTGTATTCGTCTCATCTTATAGGATGAGAGAGACTGTCAGGGCCGAAGAATTAATTTTGACTTTCCAGAAACGAAATCAAAGGGAATGAAGGGAAATCACGTAAACAGGTGCTTCACTCTCCACCAAGTATAAATAATCGAGTAAAAAAAAATTCCCGGAGTCGACCCACACACAGCCACTCTCAAGATCTCGCCTTGTCCTTGAGTATCCAGCACGGTGGGCAGTAAAAGATTGATCGACTGAGTGTAGGACGATTCTGCGAAAGTTTGGCCCTACCACGTATGAGAACGAACTACGAATATTAAAAAGACTGCCTGGGACACGTCGTGCAGACAAATACATTCGTACAAAATATCTGACAGAATCCAGAAACAAAGACGTAGGCGTACATTATTAAAATGTTACGAAAAACACTCTTTGTGGAAGTCCCTCAAAGTTTGTACTGGACTAGTGCCTTAAAATACACCACATCACAATTTCTCACAACAGTGTGCGTAGCATCGGAGCTGCATTTCGTCTGTTGGCGCTGCTGGCTGTCACATTAACAGGTTAATATTACGAGCGTGGGGACAGAAGTGCAGCTGGAAGACAGCCATCTGCTTCACTGCACTTTGAACTGGTTAAAAACTATCAGTACACTCGCAGACTGCTTGAAATATTATGTGACGATGTTTGTGGTTGCATGGTGTTGATGACTGTGTGGTTGTAGCTCATTACTGTGTTGTTCGTGTAGATGGTGTTGGTGTTTACTCGAGAGTGTTTGTGGTTTGCCTTTACTACATTGTAGTGTTGGTGTTGACTGCGAAGTCTTGATAATGATATAGTTTTTGTGTTGATAACCGCGTAATGTTGGTGTTGACCGTGAAGTCTTAATAATGATATAGTTTTTGTGTTGATAACCGCGTAATGTTGGTGTTGACCGTGAAGTCTTGATGGTGATACAGTTTTTGTGTTGATAACCGCGTAGTGTTGGTGTTGACCGTGAAGTCTTGATGGTGATACAGTTTTTGTGTTGATAACCGCGTAGTGTTGGTGTTGACCGTGAAGTCTTGATGGTGATACAGTTTTTGTGTTGATAACCGCGTAGTGTTGGTGTTGACTGTGAAGTCTTGGTGGTGATATAGTTTTTGTGTTGATGACTGTGCAGTGTTGGTGGTTGTACACAGTGTTGTTTATAACTGTGTGGTAATGACGGGAACTAGAGAAACACTAGACTGCAT
The DNA here is from genome assembly GCF_977971745.1 of Zootermopsis nevadensis. Lineage (NCBI taxonomy): Eukaryota > Metazoa > Arthropoda > Insecta > Blattodea > Termopsidae > Zootermopsis > Zootermopsis nevadensis. The sequence continues at coordinate 4,995,568 of NW_028259192.1, read as the reverse complement.
CAACAATGTTATTCAAAATTTGTACCTGGGTGAATATAGAGTAGGGATATTAACCGCTTAGCCAGCTCTAAGAAGAGCTTCATGAATCAGCACATACGAACTCCATAGTCAGTTCTCACTTCATATTAAATTACTTAACGATGCACTTCACAGTACGTATTCATTCGACGTTATTTTAGGAGCGGTACAGATTAGCCGCACGTGTACGGGCAGTATGAACATGAGAAACAAAATACGCAAAGGCGACGGCAATACTTGATATAAAATATCGCGGACAATGACGAAGACGGAACAATGGGGTAGTACACACCGTGATCGATCACCTTTTTTTGGTACCACGATTCAGAATGTATGACTGCGTCTCCGATAGACTTTCATCGAGCGATTCTTTCTTAGCTCATGTACCGAAATATATTTTGAGCAGCCTAGTAATCTGGATGAAACTGTTTGAGACAAGGTCACGTAACGACATTTTAAGATGAACTAACCTCTCTCCACAAGATTCAACACCCGCCATCTATCACAAAACCTGAGTTGCTGAATTTGACCCTCAGCCAGTTAATTTCAAATCAAATATTTCTTACATTTTAATATTATCATTTCGATCTCGGTCTAACCGGTGGCGTTCGAAAACTAATCTTCCATCCAAGACGTACGTGCAGCCGGTCTTAATATCCTTTCCACTAGGAAAACTGTGACTTTATGGAGTTTCCCATTTTGTACGATGCTCCATTCCTCACTTAGATTGTTTGTCAGCCCTTTTCCTATACAAGTAAGGGAGGCACAGGGGAATTATTATTAAGGACTGGGCTCCATCGTTAGGTTAGGTGCTTCCCCATCTTTGTCGAAAACAGAGGAGGTAAATTTTAAGCTTACTTTTGTATACTGTGCGTTCTCTACATTAAACAAATACGAGGTAATAACAGGTATGTTTGAGTATGTTTAACTTCAATCTGCGCGTTTGACTTCTCATATGATTTTGTATAATTTCAAAAAAGGAATATGCATTGAAAGTTGTCTGCCTGGTGAATTTACTTTAGTCCGTATCGGCCTGATGTTAAATCCACGCTACATGAAACTAAAAATCAAATTTATCATCAATGGTCCAACGTACACGATATTAAATATCTCATTAAAATTCTTGTATTTTAATAATTTCTGTATATTTGACAAAAGACAAGGAAAATGAACGTCTGTACACAACGTAATTATTAGTTTTATTTAGTGTTCTGTCTGACGACAGGTCCATATGAACAGGATCCTTCCATCCTTTTCTCGGACTGGGACCTGTTCATATACGTTCTTGGCAGATGATCCAGAAGTGGTTTGCCATTGCCTTCTTTTGTGTGTGAATGGAGTAACTGTTTGGATGCCACGGAGAAACCGGGGAAGCCCCCGGAGGAAAACTCCGTGTTGCCTAGACCACGGCCTTGCCCAACACAAGTTATGAATTCGGGCACCGCCGGGAATCGAACCCGAGACCCCAGGATTACAAGGCCAGCGTTCTAACCGCTAGGCCACCGTGGCGGTCCACACAACGTAATGTAATGTTTAAAATTCTTCTTCAGAAAATATCTGTGTTCTAATGCACGCACTGCTAATTCGGTCGGTCAGAAACATATTTCTATTCCGAATATGTTAGGCGGGGTTCTACGCCGCAAAATGCGTTTGTAAATTTCCACTCTTCATCAGATCCGGGTAGGGAACAACGACTCAAACATCTAAGAAGACGAAACTAATTCGAAATGATGCCTCTCGGTTACAAGAGGCTGTCCGGCTGAAAGTGAAATTTCGACTCACGTCTCCTTCAACCGAGATGAGGACGGTCTTGCTGCATGCTCGTGTTTGCCCACAGGCGCCTAGTCGTCTAATGGCAGGTTACTGAGGAAACGAGGCGAAACCAACTAATGGACCCGTATTTGTGTGTTATTACCCGCTGTTGTGACGAGAGACAGCGGACACAAAACAAAACTGTCCAGAGAACAAACAGGATGTGTAGCAGCTTCACAAACGACCTTCCTAAACAACAAGTTTCTTCTGAATCCAGTTATCAAGCTGTATCTGTCCATCGTTTCTCAAACGCCAAAATAACCTCAGAAATTCATACTACAACAGGAACCCTGTTCATTTCCAGTCTTCTTCTTATTCTTATTCTTAGATCATCCCTTCTTAGGTATTAGGAGTTCTTCATGACAGAAGAACACGTTATGGGCCGGTCCATGTCTTTCACAGCAACCCGCATGACCCAGGCATTGCCGATCACACTGTTACGTAACCATGGAAACGAATAATTGAAACCGGGGACTGACTAGTTTGCTGGAAAGTTCTGATATCTGTCTTCTGATACTGGAGGCTGAGGACTTGGACAAAGATGTGGAACAGAACAGCAGCTCCGAATCTGAAGACAATATTGAAAGGCTGTGTGAACAAGTGAAATATCTGACGAAGAGGGCATTCGTCTGATTCCGTTTTGGTAAAAGTGTCTACCGATCGAACGCTGAACCTTTAGGGCCTACATCGCAGATGCAGTGCTGCCAAAACTGTTGTCAGAATCTCAGGTTCTAAAGGATAATCAAAATCTGTAGAAACAGAACTCGAAACACGGATACTTCTGGAAAATCAAGAAATTATCAAGAAGGCTGGGACTTTCATTACGGTTTGTGTTCAAGGAAAACAATGTCTCCGTGCCCTTCACTTCCAAGAAGGGGGGAAAATGTCAGGCCAAGCTGTTTTCTACAATGCAGTAAGACAGAAAAAGAAGGAATTATCCATTTCTACAGTTCCATGCGTGAACTCTTTTGATGAACTTTACACACCCACACTAAAACATCTGAGAAAAGGTGTAATTTCTGCCCCTTTCGAGATATACAAGAATATAACCAATTACATTGAAATCTCAGAAACCAGTGTGTCCTAAACACAAAGTCAAAACGTATTTGATATTCATTACGTTGATGTAACAGGGGTTTGCTGTTATTGATGCTAATTATGTGTTATATTTTTAATAAATATGCATTAAAAATTAAATAAAGATTAACTTGGTTTAGAACCCCGCTAATTTATTTAATTTTTATCAGCCCTTTTTAAAACTGGGGTCCGCACGGAGTTTAAGGAACGTATTGAGTCCAGGGTTAATTCTTGCCAGGAATGTTCACCCCCAGAAAAAAATGCAAAACAAAATTATTTTAACATAAAACAGCAGACAAATTTCCGTTAACTTCTTCTTTTCGTATTCCCACGTCATTTTCTGTTTATTTAGTATCGATTCTCACTCCGTTTCCACTGCAGCATACAAATGAAGCTGCTATTTCATGCAGATTCCCCCTTAAACAGGGTTTACTGTAAACATAAATTTAACTAAGTCAAACCTGGCCCCTGATTGAAAACCGCTATCAAAACAGGTAGACATATTCTTCAGTTGGGAGAGATTAGTGAAGAGAGAACTAGCTTGTTGCTGTATCAGACCCAACGACCTGACTCCCATGATAATGCACAAAGATAATTGGATGCAACCCCCACCCCCCACTCAACTCCTCCAACTCTGTTGTCAGAAACTGGAATTACGAGTCCAGGTGTGACGGAGCCATCTTAATTAGAACCGCTGTCATGAATACCAACGTTTGTATCTGAAAACGCAAAACATGCATAGCATATTATAAATGCCGGGTATGGTAACGTAAAGTGGGCCAGACAAGTCGACAGCATAATTAAGCCAGTGACGTAAACGGACTGGGAAGATGGGGGGGGGGGGGCCGAATTGGGTATCCCCCCCCCCCAACACCTTCGATGACCCAGAGCCCCACGCATCAAATTCATGAAATACGTAACTGGCCTAAATTCATGTTGATTAAAATCTCTACTATCAGCGTTTTTCTCATTTTTCAGTATCAACACCCCTTAATTAAGGTACATTAACTTTCTTGTCAATTATTTCACTTTCCGATCCAATTACTTCCTGTAAGACTTGAGGTTCTCACAGCGGTGAATATGAAGATTTCTGTCTTCTGGGTTATTGCGCTGTGTAGTCTGGTCGATGTTAACATCGACCAGACTACACAGCGCAATAACCCAGAAGACAGAAATCTTCAATTACTTCCTGTTTAAATTGTTTTTGTTTTGTTTTTTTTAAATTTAGCGTTAAGGTACAATTCATGCCAATAATGATTTTAAATAGCCACGGTGGTCTAGCGGTTAGAACGCTGGCCTTGTCATCCTGGGGGTCTCGGGTTCGATTCCCGGCGGTGCCCGAATTTATAACTTGTGTTGGGCAAGGCCGTGGTCTAGGCAACACGGAGTTTTCCTCCGGGGGCTTCCCCGGATTCTCCGTGGCATCCCAACAATGAATGGAGATTCACACACAGAAGAAGGCAATGGCAAACTACTTCTGGATCATCTGCCAAGAACGTATATGAACAGGTCCCAGTCCGAGAAAAGGATGGAAGGATCGTGTTCATATGGACCTGTCGTCAGACAGAACACTAAATAAATAATATAATGATAACTTCACACATTAAGTTGTACAACAGTTGCGAGATTCATGGGGCGAGCTGTAACTCCGAACACGAGTTTGCAACATAAAACTACGTATGACATCCTACTACATGAACGTTTAACTAATTTTACGGGTCGATATTTAGAACAGTCTTCATAAATATGGCTTTAAAATTAAATTCCTATACGAAAGGCAAAATAAAATCACCCTCTAACAGACTACATGGCACTTCAACGCCAAAGACAGTCAGTCATCTTCACCCACTTGCAGTTTACGTCCATCGTCGAGCCATCAGCAGAGGTTATCAGAAACTGTACCAACTGTTGTCAATACGTTTTTGAAAGACTTTCTTCTCTTTCAACATTACATCGCGTTGATGCGTAAAATATGTAAGGAACATTACGGCAGATGATCGTTTAAATGGGCTGTGAAATCTGTGTGGGTTGCCACTGTAAGGTGCTCAACTGAGAGACGAGGGGAGAGAAGGCTTCTGTACGAGTCTCGAAAAAAACATTTGCTCCGATCCTTCGGCCAGTTAGTCGTTTATATCACTACGCGCGTTCACACACGAAAGCAATGGCCAACACCAACACAGGCGTGTTTAAAAAAGTAATTCACAAAAGTTGAGGGATATAACAACGGAAAACTCAGTCGATATTTTCTTAACAGTTAGTAGAACGGGTGCTCGCGTGCAGAGTGTTGTAGCTGAAATTATGATGTGTGTGCGCGGACGTGCGTGCGTGCGTGTGGCCACACAAGGAAAAATCAAAAAACAATGCAGACGATGACGTAGAAATGAATCAACTATGATCAATGTCTTCGTTCTGATATCGGTTCCTATTGCAGATTTTCCATTGCGTCTTTACACAGAATGACAACGAACAAGTTAAAATACACAGGCATATCATGCCCTACGCAGGATTCGAACACGTGTTGCCAGCATGCACCCATCCCAACGCTGCCGAACACAAGATATGGATGGAGTGGGGACCTAAATCTTCGCGTTCCATCAACCGTTATAATTACGGTACGAAACCCGTTCTTTTTTCGTATACCTGAAACAAAAATGCACCTGTCCGTTCACGTTTTACACAGCATGACCCTATCTTCAGATATTCCACGTGAACAGAATGTCACTAAGTCATCCCATGTTGCTATATTAAACGGTAACCGTGCGTATTTCTGAGGGGGCGAACAGCATCAGTCAAATGGCAAATCTTAAAAAAATATTCAACTCAAATTAAGCCAGTTCAATTTAGTCAGTAAGGAACAAAGTCGAGAGTTCATGATTGTATTCACAACAGCCATGTGGAATATACACTGACGTGCTAGTTTTTAGGACGAAGTCCTGTTGGCCCTTCGCCCAAACCCAAAACTGGAGGACCACCCCCTGTCGGCTTTCCACGACTGCTTATTTGCGGCTACTCTCCATATCTAGAAACGTTCTCCGCCATTCGCAGTCTGACAGCTCGTCATACTGTTATGATAAGTGATCCACACGTGTCCGAGCTGGTTTTTCTACCTAACATGAGTCAGGAGACTTTTTTTCACAATCTGAACAAAATCTCGGTAAAAAATATAGAACATTTTCGTGTCCTGACGTACCGTACCAAGAAACTTCCCCTCCGGTCCCAGACAGGTATGAGGGAAATTCGACAGTTACCCGGTATATCGAGAATGAATCGAAATTAGTAATCGACAGACTTAGTTAGCTGCTTCTTAATGAAAAGTAGCTACATGCAACCATGGAAAAGGGAAAAATTAAAACGCGGACCAGGCTAAAAACACGATTCATACTACAAAACTCTCAATTTCGGTATTTACTAAGGAATTAGCGATACGGGTTAAGTTGAAATTTGCATAGCGATGTACTAACGATTTGGTAATGTAACAAATATATTTAATGGGCCTTCGTAAAAATTTAGTAAAACGGGTGCCGGTTCGAGCCCAAGACGAGTACTATTCTTAGACCTAACAGGTTTCTCGTTTTGCCCACATACGTACAGCAGGCGTCATAAACACCCGAAAATTACGTCCCAAATGTTAATGTACACCTGGTTCACAACATCGGAATTAAATTGACAAATGAAAATGCAATGCATTACTAATTCAAACGTAATCTAATGGCGCTTTCTACCATCAATAATTAAAATTTGTTTCAAATTACTTTTAAATATCCATCACATTGACAACTTCGTTAATATTCCGCTGATTTTCACTACAAAATCCTCACTGTGCTGAAATGAAAGACATTTTTGGTGCAGTTCATGACATACGCGAGAGATCCGGTGAAATATAGATCCTGATCTATCGCCTATCTGAAACGGGGGGGGGGGGTGTATTTTCTCCCAGCATCCGTTGGGATAAGTTCACTGCTCGGCATTTATCTCACTCGCGTCTCGAAGAAAAGATTTAAAAAGTGACAGGTCGTTAACTTCAACTTAATTCTGAGTGAAGTGATTCGGGAATCGAAAAAGAATTAAGATTCATTACCACTTCACTTCATCGTGAAGGATCAGATGTTGCCGTGTTACTGCCACAACTCTGTTATCCAATGTCTGGCAAATTACGACGTTGCCCTTTCGATTTTATGATGGTGGAGGCAGCAAGCATCTATGAAACGTCGACAAACGTTTACCAAACCACACGGCGCAATATCCCAGAATATAATCTTCATATTAACATCCGTGAGAACCTGAAATCTCGCCTTTCTTGTGTTTGGTTTCAGAATCAGGTGACTTTTTTACTTAACTTTAAGAATCTTATAAAACAAAGTTTACTTTTTTCAGCGTTTTCACACGATTCGACGCTAGCACAAAACGATTAAACAAAAAAAATTGTTACTGTCTTCTTGACATTACATAACAATTATTACGTTACATCATAACTAAATGCCACGGTGATCTAGCGGTTAGAACGCTGGCCTTGTAATCCTGGGGTCTCGGGTTCGATTCCCGGCGGTGCCCGAATTTATAACTTGTGTTGGGCAAGGCCGTGGTCTAGGCAACACGGAGTTTTCCTCCGGGGGCTTCCCCGGTTTCTCCGGGGCATCCCAACAATTACTCCATTCACACACAGAAGAAGGCAATGGCAAACCACTTCTGGATCATCTGCCAAGAACGCATATGAACAGGTCCCAGTCCGAGAAAAGGATGGAAGGATCCTGTTCATATGGACCTGTCGTCAGACAGAACACTAAATAAAAAAAAATCATAACTAAAACAACCATCAAATCTCAAATTACGTAATCTGTTTCGCCTTTCAGAGATCTTCCAAATGGATGCCCATTTAAGGCTTGTTCCTGTCATTTCCTGAAAGGACACACGACGATGGCCATCTGTAATGCTTCATTACCGGATTATTAACAACTCCAACTTCACGATGGGCCCAATTTGCAAATTATAACAGGAGGAATTTGCCTAGTGGTGTCGGTAGCAGAGATGGAAACCACATCAAGATCAAAGCACCTGCGAGTTTCAGTTCAATACACTATAACAGCACTCAGTCCACATTATTTTCCATAGTATGCTAACTACTGATGCTCAGTATAGTCGTAACCACAATGGAAGGCTATTCCTAGACCAGTGGTATTCAACCTTTTTTGTTCGCGTACCCCCAGATATAATTTCTCTTCAACTTTGTACCCCCAAAGTTGTTAGTGTATAATTCGAGTTATACATAGTATATAATCTACATCTAAAATAAATTAAATAAATTACATTACTGATTATTCAGTGTTAATCATAAAATAATATATATTTTAAATTTCACGTACCCCCTAAGATGTCTTCGCGTACCCCAGATTGAATACCACTGTCCTAGACAATGCCTTTGGTCAAGCCTTAATACAGGGCGAGTTAAATTTACCTGAAAGCGTCTACTTGCCTGAAAACCTGATGACACGCTATCAGCAAAGTCATTTAAGAAACCGGTCTATGCGTAGCCTATTGCCCGAATTTCAAGGGATCCAAGCTCGGAATGAGAATTCCACGCCGGAATAGACACAATACCCTCACGCGTCCTTTGCAACGTGCATTTCGAGGTATTAAATCAGCCTTGTTCGACAGTTCCCATTTTTGTATAATTTAAAACGTTCTTTCCTCAAAGACGGACCAACGCGTCTTCATTACAAAGTAAAATAGGTCGATACTCTCTAAGAAAATTATCGCTGTTTATTTGAAGAATCAATCTAAACCTATACAAACACATTCTGGAAAAATACCGGAGTTATATAATAACAAAGCAGGTATAGTCAGCGTAGTAGTTTCTGGCCGGTGGAGAAGCTAGCGGAGCTGGCGGACGGGCCTAGTCTGTGTACCTGAGGTGGCACGGTCAGTGCATTTCTTTTGTTCGGGTGTTCAGTCCGAGACTCGCTCCTCGGTGCAGTCAGCAAAAGAGACTCGCTCCTAACCTTCCCCTTGAAAATTCCACCGGCCAGAAACTACTGCGCCGACTATACCGTACATAGTTGCCTCTGAGCTTCAAAAGTTTAATAAAACCGGCTAACAACGTTACAATGCAACTAAACAAGCAACGTTAACGAGGGTTTCACACTCTGGCTGACCAGGTTTTGGGTGTACAAACTTCCACTTAAGTGAAATGAGCACAAAAGAGCACAGAACGTGGACTGACACGCACGTTCAGTTCATACGATACGCGGACTTCCAAGGTATCAAGGGGGAAGTTACTTTAAACGAATCTTGTTAATAGGCTATACACTTCGCAGAACCACATGCGGTACGCGAACAATACTGACATCCTTTGACACGAATACGAAATGAAATTCTGCAGCTGTTGGTCGGACAAACATATCAGAAGGGATTCAATTTACATCACAACACCCTTCTATAACAAGCTAATTTTTGGTTTTAAGTCCTGAATCGCTGAATAAATTTGGATTTAAAATAATTAACAACCTATTCATGAGCATCGAGTTAAATAAAATGCAGGACAAGAATAACAACAAATACAACACATGAAACACGTTCGTGTGCCTACAGTCCACAGACCAGGAGAAAATCCCTGCTACGAATTCGATATACGCGCATGCGCAAGATTTCGCTGTGAGTGACGACCCATCCTAAAAGCATTCGTTCCACAACCACTGAACGAACAACAGACGACAGGCTTTCATGTGTTCTAATGGGTACAGCTTTAAGATTACCTCACAGCGGCACAGCGATTTAATCTAGAATATTATCGCAACACCCACAGAACACATTAGAGGTGTACTCACAACACGCTACTCTTAACTGCTTGATGTTTTCAGTCTGTGTAGTAGCGTAAAACTCTGACGTAATCACACTTCCCACCAATAGCAGCCCTCTAGTCCACCTGATAGTAAACATTCCCCCTGCACCGCCCCAGAAACGACTTCCCCCCGCAGGGCTTTTCTCCTGGTCTGTGGACAGTACGCCTGTCTGAACATGTGTTCGTGTGCTCGTCTCACCTCAACCGGTCTCTCGTCACTGGTCCTTTCATTTTGACGACTGAAGTACGGCTTGAGACGTGAGGATTTCACGGGCGGATAAAATGTTAATTTATTTATTTAATTATAGTTTATTTAACGACATTTTCAGAGGTTCAGATTACACAGCGTCGAATGAGACGATTATAGCAAATAATTAATTGGAAAAGACGTGAAAGAAAGTGATCATTAACCAATTTAAGGAATAATTCCCCGAAAGTTTCCTGTAGGGACTGAGTAAAACCGTGAAAATATATGAGTTAAGATAGCGGTCTCCGGGCCAAGATCTTGAAGCTGTCTCCCGGATGCGAAGAGGATAATCAGAAATGCTAACCATGACATTCGGTAAAATTGTGGACTGCGGTCGTCTGCTTTGTGAGGCCGCGTGTTTAACAGCGTTTCGGAGCAATGTGTCGCCTTTATTTTCGGCCTTGGACTGCAATAAATTTCAGTCTTTCTGCTACATTTACTCCGCTAAAAATTTAACTTTCTACGTGTTTTACGAAAAGTCTGTTGTTTCGTGTTAATGTGACTGTAAACAGTGACGCACCACTTCTCAAAAAGGTTAATTTTGTACGTATGTCGTTTTCTCTCACAAACCCCTCAATCGTGATCCTCGCATGCATAGGTTCGTGTCTCATCATGAGAATGCAAGACAAAATCATAATATAAACACAGCTAATAAATCCTTCGAAAATACGGCAAAGTTAAATTTTTTTAACAAAAATAAATCAAAATCGATTTCAAAAAGAATTTAAGAAAATAATAATTGAAAATCTTTGGTATCCTCGTCTGCTATCCAAAACTAAACCGCATGAATCTATCATTTTACTTCTTGTTTTGTATGAGTGTAAAACTTGGTCTCAAACTGAAGATGTCTGCTAACAGGAAGCTACGATTAATATTTGGTCCTTAGACGAAAGATCTGACAAGTGACTGCGGAAATTACGCAATGAGAAACCTCATAATTTATAATCTTCTCCAAATATTATTAGGATGATACAATCAAGACAGCATAGCCAAAGATAAGAAATGCGTACAAAAATTTTCAAAAGGAAACTTGAAAAGACTATCTGGTAATGGAAGGATAATATTTCATAGAACGCGCCTTTTAAATCATTCCATGTGAAAAATACTACACAGCGAAAAGTCATTCGAACCAAGCACTTTAAATGATTAGCAATGTTCAAAGACGCACAGTTTCATCGTAGTGTCTGATCAACTATAATACAATCCTTTGCCTGCCATCTATCGTTAAATATCAACCACAAAATGTTTTAGGCATAAGAAAGGAAGCTTAACTTTAAGAATAGTTCATATTAACGCACTGCAGGGTAAGATGAATGGCTTCTATGACACGAAGAATAAGAAACTACACAGACAAAGAGCTTTCGTTATTTCCTTCTTACTGAAGCCATCGGTTTGCCATCATTTGTTATAAGATATTCATCAAGCTTAAAGTGAACCAACTCACGGTCATTCACTCGGTCACTGACATGATAGTCCGAAAAGGACCGAGCTTACGTGGTGGATGATTTATGACAGCCACTGAAAACCGAGAGCATTCTCCAAGGATCTGATGCTGACAATTTTCTGGATCAACACGATGCAACAGACGCCGCTTCAAATCTACTTGGTAGCACCGCCCAAGAGATACGAACCAATAAGCCCACCGGTTTGCTCGGTCAAACAGCGTGTCCCACACGCCCGGGACCACAACACGGGGAAATAAAAACCGGGAAAACCTTTGAAAATCATGTGTTTGCTACCTATGACGAGCGGTTATGATCCTACACTCGACGTTATCAACAGAAAAAGTTTACGTGACAGCTGAAGGGGGAGGGGGGTGGATGTCTTCCCAACGTCGCGGGCCTTGAGGAAACACGAAGTGAAATAAACCAGGAAAACAGCTACGACTAGCGAACTGTCATGTCATCGCACCAACGTTCGACTATCGATAATGTTCAAGAGCGTAACGCCGTTAACCGCTCATCCTAGGTAAAAAAAAAAGATTGAAAATACGCAATTTTCAATAACTTTTTCCCCGTCACACTTTTTCCGTATTGTAACGTGGGCCGTGGATTAAGGAAAAAGAGTTTGGCGTAATTTAAGATATAAATAATGAAAAGTGAATTGAGTGATTTAATAGCAACACATGTAAACAACTACTCAAAATATTTGCTTGATATGAGAACACACGTTACTATCACAAGTGAACAGCTACTGGCTTGGGATAGGATCGAGTGGATGAGTCCTGTGAACGCAGTAACGAGTATCTGGTTTCCATAAAAAGACGAATAACATTTTCTTAATATAAACCCTCGAATTACTTAGAAGATAACTGAAATTTGAGAGATCGTTCGATGATTGTGAACGGAAAGATATCGGAAGAGACGTTTGTGGCGTTTTGAGGGCAGGTTCACTAGACCCCATCCTAAGCCAGCTGAATCCCCTCCACCTTACATATTTCACGGATGAGGCCATATGATCTATTCCAGGTCATAAATACTTCTAAAATTATGAAACCGTCTACTCGTTTTTTTGTGTGACTCCCTGGATAGGGGATCAGCCCGACGCAAGGTCTCCGTCTACGCAAGAGAGCACAACACAAAAAGACGCAAACATCCACACTGCGAGTAGGATTCAAACCCACGATCCCAGTGTCTGAGCAGTCAAGACCACGCCTCGGACCACGCAATCATTGTGATCACTCATTCACACCTACTTCCTTAAAGTACATTTTAATGACATCCTTCCATACACGCCCGAGTAATTTCAGATTTTCAGAAAAAGAAAATTGTATTAATTTCTGACAGGCTGAATGTTAATGTTGACTTGGCGAAGAGTACAAATCATTAAGTTCCTACTCTTCTTCGCTGTTTTCTCTCCTAACTACGACAAACATTGTCCTAAGCACTCTGTCCCTTTTCTTCTCAATTTCCATGTATGGGAGAGGCACCAAAACATTATAATAGTCTGCTGGTTCGATATCTTTGTCCCACCTAAACTGTATCCCCCATTAATTTTAAATAATACGTCTCTATTTCTCTTCTACTGATGTCAATGAACCTACCCCATGAGCGACTCCTATGTTCCAAGTTCAAAACTTCACTTCACTTCTTTCTTTGCTTAGGTTGTGCCAAAGATTCCGTCCAAGTCAGAATCCCGTAGTGACATTTCCGTAAAATTACTGGTTCCCATTACGGTGAGGAATTATCTGCTCTCTGCTCAATCCCCAAGACGGAAGACCACTATTTGTCGGCTGTCCGCGGCTGCTTATCAGCATGTTAAAACTACGAAGAAAAACACGGAAGCTAGTAAGGAAGTTGGTCTAGAAGCAAACGAAGAGAAAACGAAGTACAAGTCCATGTGTCGTCCGTCACCTGTCTGCTGGATAAATGCAGCTATAGTCGGCGCAGTATTTTCTGGCCGGTGGAGAAGCTAGCGGAGCTGGCGGACGGGCCTAGTCTGTGTACCTGAGGTGGCACGGTCAGTGCATTTCTTTTGTTTGGGCGTTCGGTCCGAGACTCGCTCCTCGGCGCAGTCAGCAAAAAAGACTCGCTCCTAGCCTTCCCCTTGAAAATTCCACCGGCCAGAAACTACTGCGCCGACTATAATAAATTTTTGGAAAATGTGACAAAATTTCAGATATTTGGGGACGATGTTAACAAATCAGAACTGCATTTATAAGGAAATTAATATTCATCGCCCTGATGACGGAGGCAGTATGACCTCTGAAACGTTAGTTAATATCGACCAGACTACACAGCGCAACAACCCAGAAGACGGAAATCTTCAAATTAAGAGAAGACTAGATTCAGGGAATGCTTGCTACAAGCAGTTCATAACATTCTGTCTTCCCGTCTATCTAAATACGTAAATATTAAAACATACAAAACAATACGTTGGCTTCTTCCTTTACATGGCTGTGAAACCTGGTCTCCCATGTCAAAGGGAAAACGGATTAAAGATGTCTGAGAGAAGTGGGTGCTGAGGAGAAAATGTATTTGGACCTAAAAGGGATGAAGTTATAGGAGGGAGGATAAAAATAACATAAAGAAAAGCTTCATAGCTTGCACTCTTCACCAATTATTAAAACTATAAAACCAGGGAAATATGCTTGGATGGGCATACAGCACGCATGGGGGAGGTGAGAAATGCGAAGAAGTTTTTGGTTTGAAAACCTGAAGATAAGAGACCACTTGGAAGTCGACTTAGGCACAGATAGGGGCATAATATTAAAACAGATCTTGGTGATGTAGGGTTTGCGAGTGGGCATTAGACTCTTATGGCTCAGGGCAGGGACCGGTGGCGGGCTCTTGTGAACACGGTAATGAACTTTCGAATTCCACAAAATGCAGGTAATATGACTAGCTAAACGACAAACAGCTTGCAAGAAGGATTAGTTAGTTGCCCTCTCCTCAATCGACTATATGTGACGCGCAATGCAATGGTGAAAGGAGCCCAAACAAAATAAACCGATCACCATTCTTACCTTTCACTTTCACGTGTACTTATTTGACGACGCTGCATCAACTATACAGAATTATTCTATATTAGACGTACACATATTATTGACATAAATTCATATACATATAGATCAGCAAATCCTTAATTCTTAATTAAGGGCCCTTCTTGCATGCTGCAATTTGACTTACAAAGCGCCTGGTGAGTAAATGAACGGCTGTACACCAAATTGCCTACCGCACACTGATGGCGTTATTATTGAAACTTTGTACGCAAACAAAGCATTAGATGTGCACCAGATGGCGCTAGTCAGTCACCCTCAACAGTACTGTCTGTCTATTAGCACTGTTGTGTCGAAAACTCTGTTTGCCTTCACCACTCTTCATCCGCCCATCCGACAGGTCCAAGACCTTCCCAGCCAGCCATCATACATCGATGGCAAGAGAGTGCAGTGAGATAGTGACTATTCGTCACCACTGTGCGGTAGGCAATTTGACGTACACCCGTGTAATGTGTGTACGGCTCCTAGTTAACCTGGTTCCACGCCCCATACTTCTACTGCAAGTCCAAAGTCTGTCGGCGGTTGCTGCTGCCGTCTTGTTTCTACACGGCTGTGGGACTCCTTAATAGCCTGAACACAATACTAAATATGCGAGGCCAAGGTCCCGGGAGCGAGAATGGAACACATGCAAATTCGCGCCTTAACGATCCCCCAGCTCTTGCTATGGAACTGGTAAAAAGTATGAGTGTGTGTGTTACGTTTCGCGGCAAAGCGCTTTAAACCCTTCTTGCACTGTATAGATACAAACGTAGTAATAGGGTGGTTACGTCCCTACTCTGCATGCAGTTCAAATTCCATCAAATTTCGGAAAAACGAGTCATCGTATAGAAAACAGATACGTGGCATAATCATAAACCATACCTCATGAAGATCTATAATGTTTTTGTTACGATATACTTATCAAAATACACAATCAACAAAATCATTTATGACTTTATCAATGTTTCTGATCTTCTGTAGTAGAATGTAATGTCTTCTCACTGCAGGATCTGTAATATTAGTTAGCTTTGAAAACAAGGGTACAATAAATGAATATCAATTACATCTTGGGGGAGGAGATCGCCATGATGCGAAACACCTTCTGATTACTTTAACACTCACCATTTAACTAAATGTTAATGTCGGAAAACATGTTATATTTTATAAAGAATAATATATGTTCTTGGGGGTGAGTAAATTATTTAGACAACTTTACAATCTCGAAACTCGAACCAGAGACTTTAAACTCGCGTTACATTTACTGTTCTTGCCTAACAATTGGAATCCGTTATTTTCACCGAATTCAGTTTTCTTTGCGGTTACTAAAAACAAAGTACAGTACTCACAAATTCCCTGACTAAAACATCAAAAATACGGAGATTGGCTTTTCTTTCTGACATATATGTGGTCACTGATATTCTCCGATTCAGTTTATCCGCATCTGTGCGAAATGATACCCCACAGGATAATATTCAACTTCAGTAACTGTGTAACAGAATTTCTGACATCCCTCATATATTTACACTTGCCATGAGAACAAACAACTAGCATTTTACACTCCAGCATGACAAGTCATATTTCACAAGTACATTATATAGTGCACTTAACCTGCGTTAAAAACCTCTCCATTACAACATAAATGCTAATTATCATTAAAAATAAATCTGCGATCAATAGTGACGTCACGCAGCACTAGTAAATTAATAAATAGGGTATTTTCTGTAGTTAATTATCCACTGACCCTACTTGCTCCCGCTAGGTTTTTTCCCCATTTTATTTTATTGCCTTCGTCGGGAACTAAATATTATCGCAACATCTGCTGTGTTGAGGCCGTTATTTGGATGCATTATAAATGTGACAGATCTTAAAACGTCACCTTGCAGATGTTAATTGCAGACTGCCAGGTGCGTCCCTGAGGTAGACCCCAGCCAACTCTTCTCGTAAGATGACAGGTGGAACTCCATCCACTCACAGCGGCTTCACATCACTCATTCTGTTTTTACACAGTACGTACAATTTACCTTCTAACCACAAACAGCCATAGAAGTTGTTTTTTTATTCTATTTCCACGACATGGTAGTCGACATTCAGCACACTATTGACGAAAACACGGACGCAAGCACTTCAAAATCGATAACTCAGACACTTAATGACTCGAGATGAGCTAGCAGATGGTTTTCTCTAGCCACAATCACCTACAGCTACTCCTCGCGATATACGAAGGCCGTATTCCAACTTATAACTGGTTTTTCTAGCCGTCTCCCAGCAATGGCGGCACGGGTTAGGGAGGGGACCTTCGGTAAGTCACGTGACTTGGTTTGTGGACGAATCCATTATGGCGGCAGAGGGGAGCTTTCCCGGCAGATGACGTGTCAGAATAGGCAATATTGACTGACGGTAGAGGGAAGAAACAAGTCTCGGAGCAAAAAGACCCACTGCATGTACAGAGGTGGGGCACTGTAGCCCCACCTCCATTTCCCGCACTCGGTGACTCGATCGGTAAAGCACCGCTCTGTAATCCCAATGTCCAAGCCCAGAAGATACTGTAATCTTCCGTTCGGTCAAACAGATCAGTGATTTCTTAACCCTCCCTTTACCCGCTCGGTGTAAATTCGACACACGGTCCAGAAGCGCAAAGTTGCTGAGGTTTCAGGTTCCTATGGCGGCGAGTATGAATATAACTGTCGTTTTGTATGCTGGTGTAGCTTGGTAGAAGTTTACTGGAGTTTCAGAGCATCTTACATCAGGAAGATGTGCCCTCTGAAACGTCGTTAAACTTCTACCAGTCGATGGGCTTGGTGTCCATGGGTAGTAAAACCTTAGGGGTGTCAGGGGAAGCCTTCGGGAAGACGCCCGGGGATTCCTCGAGGTTTGTTAAACCTGGAGGTGGCCTAACCCCACAAGAAGTCGGCTAAACCTCTGGAGTGACTGTCCTGTGGATATCCAGTGCCTGATTTTCTAGCCCTTGAAGGTTGTAGACTATAAAAGCTAAACGTATGAATTTTGAAGGGCAGAGGGTGGAATAATGTATGAGAGGTGATGCCCAGGGAGCTAAGCCCCTGGAGTGGCAACCTCTGGAAGTATGGTCACAGAAAGCCAGGTTTCTAAAGCTGCAGGTGTGTCAAACCTGGTTTGAAGCAAGATTTGTGAGGACGACGTGGAGTCCCCTGGGATGTCTTAACCCCGCGTGTAAGCGTACCTATGGTAGGCAGTTCCAGTGGTGATCAAAGTCACCAGCAAAGCCACTGGGAGGGATCAAGCCCTGTGGGCAAAGCCCAAAGTGACGCAGGCCGAAGGGGCAAAGACCTGGGGGAAAGAGCCCCCCTGGGTATAACCTTCGGAATGGAATCTAAAGTTGTATTACAATTATGAAAATATATGTATATCCAAACTCTTACTCACTTTTCTACAGACTCTCTTTTGCGAAGAGATCCCTGTCTTTAATCTTGACGGCGTAGAATTTGTGGACGTTTACCTTGGCTTATGAAGGTTTTGTTGTGAAAATCTAAACATTTCTTCAGAGGAAATGAGCAGAAAACTGGTTATCGTGTTTTGAAATAAGTAATTTAGGTTTAATGCCAGGCAGAGAGGTCTATATGTAAAATGTTTTAAGGACACACTTTGCATCGTTTCGGAAACGAGGTTAAAACAATTGCGTTTTGTTTCACTTATTTCGTCTGTAGAATACAGAGGCGGACCTGTAAATTATTGATAGGCTATAAAGTTGAGTCTTACTTCTCGTTTTATTCTGTTTCATGCTACTGTGTCAATATCGTTGTATGCAAAACAGGCATTATGTTTATGAATAGTCAAGTAGAAGTGTGGGAGGAGCTTTATCGATGTGGTTGTCAGCGGCTGTACGTGCTTTATTTTTCTGGTCAGGCACCTTTACAATATATTGTAAAATATAGGATTTGAGGCTTTCGCGGCGAGTACAATCAATAAAATCTTCTCGGGCAGTTAGAACGCTGTCCTTGTAATCCTGGGGTCTCGGGTTCGATTCCCGGCGGTGCCCGAATTTATAACTTGAGTTGGGCAAGGCCGTGGTCTAAGCAACACGGAGTTTTCCTCCGGGGGCTTCCCCGGTTTCTCCGTGGCATCCCAACAATTACTCCATTCACACACAGAAGAAGGCAATGGCAAACCACTTCTGGATCATCTCCCAAGAACGTATATGAACAGGTCCCAGTCCGAGAAAAGGATGGAAGGATCCTGTTCATATGGACCTGTCGTCACACAGAACACTAAATAAAATAGTCATCCGCGTCAACTGATTACCATAGTAAACTGACGTTTCGGGAACCAAATCTGTCACCATCATCAGGGTTCTGATAAGACTGGATACCTCGGAAGTCGGTTGTGTATGATACACAATTCTGGTCGGGATTCCAAGATGAAAGAATGCTAACCAGTGCAGTGCAACAGTAAATGACAACTAACTTAGAATTTGGTATAAAATCTTCTATACCTGCAGAGCTGAAATGGTAGTAATTACACCTCGATAATGAGTCTGTACTACTTAATAGGAATTTGGACTGGGAATAAGTAATAAGGGCTGTTTTATTAACGTAATGTTAAGCTAAAATTTTTCCCCGATCACCAATCAATTCCGAAACTCATCTCCATTGTCATGATACTGTTTCACACGTCAACCATAAGCTTTGGGGTCCATCTGGAACAAAATCTGTGGTATCCCAGAGCATCTTGAATAACGTAAAAGGCAGAACAATGTTCTAATTGTCTATCTGCACTTCTCACAAATTCACCTATTGTTTAACTTCTCATTACTTACTCCGTCGCCCTACAGTCCTTGAAGGACCTTGGAATCCTCACACTCGAAAGTTTCCTGATGTATTTAGACATTTGGCAGAACTCCTTGGACGAGTCATCAGGCCCCAGGAACACAAAAAGACGCCGACAAACATCCATGCCTTGAGTGTGATTCTAGCCAGCGATCTCAGTGCCCGAGAATTCAACTAAACAAAACCATCTTAACCTAACCTAACCCAACCTAACCTAACCTAACCCAACCTAACCCAACCTAATCTAACCTAACCTAACCTAACCCAACCTAACCTAACCTAAGATTCATTCCCCAGACCGTACGTCCACTGCGAGCGGCTTCGCTTGTAGTTACAATAAACAAGTTATGTAATATATTTCATAAACGCAGTCGTGATGTGGGTTAGGTCCACGCAGACGCAGTAATTTTGGAACGAGAACTCAACTTCATAAATATTATAGCTTTTTTTAAAAAAATTAACACCATGGAAAGGTAATGGATTAAAATAAATTAAAAGTCAGAAACATGACTAATGCTAATTTCAGATGCAAAATATTTTCAGTTCTGCCAACATATTTTGAGGCAAACTAAAACTGCCCTTTGACATGTAATTGAAAACCATTACAAATATTACATAATTAGCCTATGTGTTTACGTATATAACTCATACATGTTGCTATTATATTTTTGATTAGACACTAGCCAAGGCGCATTGTGTGCCTGTAATAGGAGTCTTCGTTGTTTTATATAGTAATTAAAATGTGTATGGAATATGAACGCGAATTTAACTCTGCTGTAAACATACGAGGTGCGATCGGAAAGTTTCAAGACTGTGTCAATAGAGGGCGAACCGGATGTAGTACGAGCATCTGCCGCTAGGGGGTGCGGCCTACATTCATAGTGAATCAGTGTGCCAGCCGGCATCATCGAATTAGCATTTGTTTCTTAGTTACGGGCGTTTTGGTAGTGCATTACACCGACCCTCCTGCGATTTCGGAATGGCGTGTGCATCAAATTTTGCCAAAGACTCGCCAAAACGGCTACGGAAACCTATAAAATGCTAAAGCAAGCATTTGGGGAGTCCGCAATGGGTCGTGCACAAACTTTTGTGTGGCATTCACGTTTTAAAAATGGCCGAACCTCTGTCGATGATGACGAGCGTTCTGGACGACCATCTTCGAGCACAACGCCCGAAAATGTTACGAAGATTCGGCAGGCCATTCACGAAGATCGACGTCGTACCATCAACGACTTGTGCGACATTGTTGGGAGAGGCTATGGGACCTGTCAGCTGATTCTAAAGGAAGAACTCCACAAGCAACGCATCCTGTCTGAGGACCAGAAGCAGAATCGACTTCTCGTTTGTCAGGAGCTCAAAGATCTTGCAAGAACCGACCCCAACTTCCTTTCTAAGCTCCGTGTGACGTCTTCCTCTTCCCAAAGATGAAAATTCAGCTAAAGGGAAGGAGATTTGAGACGATAGAAGAGATTCAGGCAGAATCGCAGATGGTGCTTGACAGGCTGACAAAGAAAGATTTCCAGGGATGCTTCCAGGCTTGGCAGCGGCGCTGGAATCGTTGTGTTCACTCCCAGGGGAACTACTTCGAGGGTGATGGATGAATTTAATACCTGAGATAAGTGTACGGGTTTTTATAGGCGCAGTCTTGAAACTTTCCGATCGCACCTCGTACGTACGTTAGTGGGCCATGATTGACTTCCATTTATACTTAAGTCTGTTTATAAAATCAGTTCACTGTTTTATGCCCTTTTATACGAGTATGTACCTACACGAAGTGGGTATGTAAAGTCTGAGGTCCATGCGTGTTTGTAGAAGCACCGCTTCGAAGTTATGGACTCTTTCAATTTTGGGCTTATTGCAAGTCTTGAGGCGGTTTCTAATTAAGTTTCCAGTCTTTAGAAGACGCCTCCAGAATTTACATTGGCTCATTTTCTGATATAATTACCCCCGAAGACGTGTCTCTTCTGCAACAACACGATAAATATGCACAGAAATGTAAGTTGAAGACGTAGACTTACGATGGTTCGGATATTAAGTATCGGAAACATGCTTCACGCTTCCGAACTGTAGTACAGTAAGACATGAATCATGTACCAACTAATTTTAAACGCCATGACGCATGACGGTCACAGATCACAGTCGCATCCATGAGGACGTTAGGAAAAAGCTAAATTCGGGAAATGCTATTTACTACGTACTTCAGAATCTGTCGTCTTCCCTTCTGATATCAAAAAATACAACCCAAAGGTCCTTCAGTAATAAATCGGAAAGGATGTGGAAAGAAGCTGTTGTGGCCTAATTTAAGGTGTTATCCCGGAATTTACCTGGAAGGACTGAGAAAAACCAGGAAAAATCCCAGTCAGAATAGCCGGTATCCAGGCCGAGGTTCTAACCCGGGACCTCCAAAATACGAAGCAGGAGTGGCATGTAGTGAGCATGGGGGAAATGAGAAATGCGTACAAAATTTTGGTTGGACAGCCTGATTTGAAGAGATCACTCGGAAGATCTGGGCGTAGGTGGGAGTATAATATTAAAAAGGATTTTAGTAAAATCGGGTTCTGGGGTGTGTGAAATGGATATGTGTGTGGCTCAGAATAGTGGCAGGTGTTGAGCTATTGTAAACACAGCAAGAACATAAGAGTTCCATAAAAGACGGCGAGCTGAATTGTTTCTTAAGAAGGAATGTGCTGAATGGAGTTGATTATATTAGACCTCCGATGCGTTCTGTGCATTTAAGATCAGAATGTGGAACACGTCAGTGTTATTATTATTTAGTGTTCTGTCTGACGACAGGTCCATATGAACAGGATCCTTCTATCCTTTTCTCGGACTGGGACCTGTTCATATACGTTCTTGGCAGATGATCCAGAAGTGGTTTGCCATTGCCTTCTTCTGTGTGTGAATGGAGTAATTGTTGGGATGCCACGGAGAAACCGGAGAAGCCCCCGGAGGAAAACTCCGTGTTGCCTAGACCACGACCTTGCCCAACACAAGTTATAAATTCGGGCACCGCCGGGAATCGAACCCGAGACCCCAGGATTACAAGGCCAGCGTTCTAACCGCTAGACCACCGTGGCGTGTTATACTGGATCTAAAGCACAAGAAATACGTATAGAATATTGGTAGGGAAACCCTTTGAATGTAGCTTCTTGTAAGTGGTGAAAACTAATGGTAGAACGTCGAACGACTTTTTCTTGTTCGGGAGGTAATTTATCGGGTTCACTCTTCGTTGCTTATTCTTCGTGGCGTCTATAGAAATTGAAGGACAGTGTTTAAATTAAATCATTCAAGTCGCGGAAGCTCGTATCCACATAATTTCCAGATCCTTACCGGCATTCATTAATCGTTAATTGATTCGACGCTATAGAATCTGAGCTATTGACAACGTCGTCAAATGAACCACAAACAACGAATGTAGTTGCACGCCTACGCTGCAAGTCTGCGTTGTCTCAAGACGTTGAGACGCGGGTCTAATTGATACAGCGCGCGGTACCAGCAACTTTCCAGTAACTGTTCACTGCTTGCTTGCTTCGAGGGATTAGAAGTGCTGTTGATTTCGATCAGCCAGATACGTTCCCCCCCCTTGCACCAGTCAGCTTGGAATTGTCAGAAGCACTCATTGTAGATCCGCTCTGCCCCCAGGGTCATCACAGTTTTCGACTGACTAGTCCATCCGTTTCCCTCGTTGGCAGTAAAGAAAGGGTGCGACCCGGAACAAATGATTCATTGAAGTTCGCCACCCGTGAGGGCTGTCGATATCCTCTATTTAATGTCTGTGATTATGGAACGTATGCAGGCTGCAGAGAGCAGCAAAACAGGGTTACCTCCATATCCACATCAAACAAAAACGTAAATACACGACATTAAAACTTAATAACAGGTAGAAAACTTCATTCCAGATAGTCACTTACTAGAGTCATCAAAACACTTTTCACTTATGAATCTGAGGAAACGTACACAAACACAAATGATGTGTACAATTTCAAATATTTATTTAACAAAAACTAAACGGCATACAGAAATTAAAATTACATCTTTGGAAGAACTTAAAAAATTATTATAGCATGCGAGAGAAGCGATGTAACTCCAACGATGGTCACTAGGAGTGTAACTGTTGACATTACAGTCAAATAGCGACTCAACTCAATAAAGCGTATTGAATTAGCACATGGAAGAGTTTTATAGACTTTCCTTCAAAAACCGCGTTGAAGTTAAGTAACAGATTTTGTGTATTGGAACGCGAACACAAAAAACGCTTTATCGCGTCGAGTCACCATTTTACTGCCACGTTAACAGTTACGCTCCAAGTGGCCATCGTTGGAGTTACGTAACTCCTCACGGATACTGCAAAATTGTTTTGAAGTTCTCCTGAAATGGTGGAAATTTCATATCTGTCAGCTCTTTGTTATTTGGTGAATAATTATGTAAAACCGCCCACATAATCTGTGATATATGTATATATTATATATTGAAGGGTGATTAACATTCGCACTTCACAATATATTAATGACCTACTTAATGTCTATCTGTCGACTTCTCAAGGTAGACGGTAGTTTTATAACTTCTGTCTGAAACAAAATTATTTCGATTTGGTGAATATTTACTTAGAGAAGTCGAAGATTAATTTTTTATGACAACAGAAAACGTAGTTAAGAAATGATTATGTTGTCGTTAAAAAACATTTAGCTCGTGACCTCCGTGTTACATGATCTGTGTAGATGATACGTAATTATGAGTTTCCGTCCTGTTTTATATCTGTTTATTGGCGGTAACTAAATTTTCACACAGCCGGCTACACCAATTTCGAGTGTTTTCTGTTGCCTTGGACAAAAGATGGGTTATCAGATCAAGATCACCAACCGCGAGAACGACACAAAAACATTCAATGCCATTTGTTCCATTTTACGACAATCGTCGTGGTTTCTCACTTGTTTACAGATGAACAGTCAGGCAGGATTTCGCTGTAGTTGGGACAGATCAGTGGCGTATTCAGTTACAGAAAAGAACTGTTCCTAAGGAACAGAGACATATTTGCTAGTAATATCTTATCGGAGATTAAAATTGTAAGACAAAGCCGTTTTAAGTAACACACTGGTATATTTAGACCTAGTTCGCTTTCCCAGGCGCGTTTAATTCCTGTAATGTCTGCAGAATCTGAGAGCTAAGTAGTAAATATGCATTAGGGAAGAAATCCCGGTCGAAAATAGGAGGGTTTCATGTATTCTGTCTTCCCTCGGACCTCCCAGGCAAATGTCAGCAGGACTACAACACCTTGTGATGAAGGGGACTGTCCTCCAGGCTTGATAACCCTTCCCTTCTGCTCATCTATCAACCTTCTTGCAAGAGTCAATCACTTACACCACTCCTGGTTGAGTGCCAGTAAGGGAGCAGTGACATCTGTTTTGCTGCGGTTGTACTACATTAACAGCAGTGCATTCCTCACGCTGTATTGAAAATCCCATAACCATCAAATTGTGAGACAAACTAACCATGTGGTTGAAACGCTTATGAAAAGCATGCTCTGAGAGTACTATAAATCAATAAATTCAAATCCCTTAATAACTTAAAAGAAATACTAAAATTAATCCACTAAATACAAAAAACAAAAGAACTCCGATAACTGTCGTTACATCAGACAACTGTCTACGCCAGTAGTTTGTTCTAGTCGGCGCAGGTTCCACGCAAGAAAGATGATAATTTGATAAGAAACAATGTCGGTAGATGGCACAATATCACCAAAGACCCATGATTCTGGATGCGATAGCGTACCCCCGGTTGCTCGAACAACTTCACACCACCACTGTTCGATAATCGATACGCCGTCTTATCGAAATGTTGCGAAATAATGTCCGCTGTCTGGCTCGAATACAAAGTGTGTCGTGAAATTACATTCTTCATTGACGCTATCGGGACACTTCGGCTATTTCTAAACTGTGAAACCGAACCAAGCCCCAAACGTTGCTCGACACAAAGTTACGCATTGCGCCATGATGGCAACGGTTCATTCCGTGAATGTTCTACCAATTTTACAAGTGTGGTGAAGTTTCAACTGCGACAAACAAGACTTGAAACATTGAACGTCTCTGAACTTTACTTTCCCTGACTCAAGTGGAAAACAACCATAACAATACGAGGGTCATTCCAGAGTCCGAGTCAGTCTATGCGGGATTTGTGGTGGACAAAGTGGCACTGGGAGAGGTTTCTCTCCGAGTCCTTCGGGTTTCCCCTATGAATATCATTCCATCGTTGTTCCATAGTTACTCGTACATCATTTGGGGGATGGACAGTAAGCCAGTTAGAGGCTGCAGATCCACAGGAACACAGTCTCACCGCATTGCAATAAAAACGATATGATAGAGAGGGACTGCTAGAACAAGACTGGCTTAACTGTGCACATCAACCTTGTCGAAGTAAAACCCAACGCAGAACGAGAGAAGAGGTCCCATATACAGAACTACAGATCTTCTCAAGACACTGTCATCATTCTACCGCCAAATAATGCACTTAACAAAAGTGCACCTGCTATAGTATGATGAGAAACAAATGTTATCTGTCACACGCGGAATACAGTACAGTATAGGCCTCTGTGATTCCGTAAGCTTTTTTCTGTAACTGAAACTGCGAGTGAAAAGAGATGCCTAACGTCGCCTTTATGCTCGGGGAAACAAGTTTTGCGATAATGCTTTAAAAAAAACGCGAAATTAAGCTTTTTTCGGGTTAATGATGTTTCAAGCGTTAACGCTTGTGAACCAGGTTTGCCGAAATGTAGAAACGTACAGGCAAACAGCAAGCCGGGAGAATAATGTTTTGGAGATTACTTTCCTCTGGTTTGTTGTAATAGCATTAATAAAATGTACAGGAACTGTTCAAACATAATTGGGAGAGAGTATGGGAAGAACGCGGAGCATCAAACTAGCTGCTGTGAACAGTGCAACGCTACTGTCCACAGACCAGGAGAAAAGCCCTGCGGGGGGAAGTCGTTTCTGGGGCGGTGCAGGGGGAATGTTTACTATCAGGTGGACTAGAGGGCTGCTATTGGTGGGAAGTGTGATACGTCAGAGTTTTACACTACTACACAGACTGAAAACATCAAGCCGTTAAGAGTAGCGTGTTGTGAGTGCACCTGTACTGTGTTCTGCGGGTGTTGCGATAATATTCTAGATTAAATCGCTGTGCCACTGTGAGGTAATCTTAAAGCTGTACCCATTCGAACACATGAGAGCCTGTTATCTGTTGTTCGTTCAGTGGTTGTGGAACGAATGCTTTTAGGATGGGTCGTCACTCACCGCGAAATCTTGCGCATGCGAGTATATCGCATTCCTAGCAGGGATTTTCTCCTGATCTGTGGACTGTAACTACCATTGTTTTTTTCAATAATACTTAGTTAGATTGTAAAATTAATTACGGCTTAAATTTTTCTTAGGTACTGAAAGAAAAACAAACGAACACTGCGATGATGCAAATAAATCACTAAAACTATTCACTGTACCTTGTGGAAGAAATTATTTTTCTTGGCATTTCGTTGAATATTCGCCATACCGAATAATGTTTTGAATAAAAATTGTAGATGTTAACGAATAACGTATAATGTTATACACAATTACTTTTATGCTCGATGAACTGTTTCTTATAAAATCGATATATGCCTAGTTCTACATGAGCGTAACGAGTCAAAGTCAAATTTGTTCGACAATTTTTAGTGTAGATCATCAACACCAAATTTACTGACATACTATCAGGACCTAGTGCATTCGTTTTATGCATTTCGTTCAAATAAAATACAACAGTGAACACACTTCAGTGAAATACACACATTTTCAAAATGCCTTCTTTGTCATTTTGCAAGCTTCATTAATCTTCGTGTTCAATTGTGGTCTTCTGGGTTGAGTAGTCTTTACCAATGTTTTTTTTTTCGAAATGCAGGTAAGGCTACACGGTGTCGCAACCCAAAAGACCACAATCGACACACGACACATAACTAAAACGAAGTGTGTCCTGTAAAATCGATAGTAAGCATAACATAACCTAAAATCGTCATACTGTATGCATGGCGTTAGTAAAGTGAATCATCTGTCAGAAATTTGATAATAGTTTTATTTGAGGACACACAGTGTCCACTGAACGCCCTAATCCCGCACCATAAACATCGTAAACATTCCAGCTGACGAGAAAGAATGTTTTTGTGTTGAACAGTTGCAGTATTACCTTTGTAAACTGCATTGAAAGCAAATGATTTTTTATTATATGTGAAGATAACTCAATGGCGTCTGAAGACAGATTCCTGCCAAACGGATCAACACAAAACCGGCCCCGCTTCCTCACTCGTGCAATATCCCAGCATAGTCTCGCTTGCATTTCTTGCTATCACAGTCACCATCGTAAGAACTTACTTTCAAATTCTTCCGCATCGAACGAACGGCGAGCTCGTTTAGTCTAGCGTGACGGACATGGCTTTTGTTTGTAAAGAGGAGACGGCTAAAACGCTGGAAACAAGTTGGTGAATTTCTGAATGTTGAAAGATCCTTCACATTTTACTAAAAATTCTGTTTTCAAACTAAATATATTTTAGAATTAGACATCCTGAAATGAAGAGTCTGTACTTATGTAATAATTTCTTCCAAAACGAAAACACTCCTCCTACTACACCATTACTTCTTATCTGCTAGATCACAGGTTAAAATCTCGGTCTGGACTAGAGACTGACCATCTGTGACTGAGGGTTTTCGAGGTAAACTTCAGCCTCAGCAGGTACATGTCAAGATAGTACTTTAACCTCTATCATATGGGAATAGGGGATTTGAACCATAGTAAAATAGGGCATTGGGCTAGATGTTGACTCCAATAATAATGGTTTAGCAGCATGCTGCTGCAATGCATAGACAGCTGAATTGTGCATAAGCTGTGATGCACAGATAAGAAAGGCTAGATTAGGCCTAACCACTTCATTTATACTTTGTTCATCATCCATTAATTTTGTTCTAGCACCATCAGTATATAATCTGAGCTACTGACAGCATAATGAAATATGCCATAAATAGATAAACAACAACCTGTAACAATTTATGATTCAAGCAAGATTTCATCCCATGACCAGCATGCTAACCCATGACTTAAATGGCATTTTCTTGTTGAATAGGTATGATATTAATAAAAAGAGATTTGTAAGGCCTGAAAGTCTGTGCAATAGGAAAGTATGCTTCATGAGTTCTTCCTCAAACTCTCTGCTAATCATTTTGGAACTGTTACTTTTAAAAGTCATGAAACCTATTTCAATGACTTCTTACATAATTAAATTGTACAAATGTGATTTGAAAGCTTAGAAATGGAACTAATATACAAAAACAGACAATAATAATGTTGTTCCATAAAAGAACTTTTTTATTCATGAAACTGTGGAAGACTGATGGGGCCTAATTACTACTGAATTTTATGAATTAAAGTAAAAAAGAATAATACATAAAGTACGTATATATTTTTAGTTGTCATTACTTGATTATTCCGTACCTTTCAGACAAGTCTTATTTTCTGTACCTCTTCTACTACCACTGATTTTGATTAAAGCATATTGTACCAGTTTTGAGTCACTTTGTCTGGCTTATTTGTAAGAAAAGAAATATTTCATAGTATTTTTATTATTCATGTTCTCCATAATGTTACAAGCTTAATTTGAAGACTTAAAAATAAAATACAAACAAAATATACAATATTTCATGAATATTTACAATGCATGGCATGAAACACAAGTAGTAACTATAAACTTACAGTTCTGGTATCACCTATCAAAGTAATGTATATTTTTAATCTCAAGCATTCACATTAACCTCCTTAAAATTCATCTCTCATACTGGTTACCCGCAATGATAAATGATGCCACTTACCCTTATGTTGTTATATGACCCAGCCATATATTCTAGCAGATGGCATCATTGTTTTGGGGGCACCACTATATCATCATTAACATATTCATCATCCTAGAAAATTAAGCATTCCAACCATTAGGAAAACAATACAGAGAGGTGTGTTTGCAAAGTTTCCAGGTTCAAGGTGTCTTGTGTTTTGGTGCAGTCCTCTGCAAGTTTCAAAACCTGTTTCGCTAATGCAGCAACATGATGATGGAGTGCTTTTTAGGATAAGCACAGTGGATATTAAACATATCCAACGTGAAATGAGTTATGAGAAGTACTGTGATATTTTAGTCGCAGAATTATTAATAGCAAACACCACTGTAAAAGCCAAAATATATTTGATGCCTTAAAAAGACAATGCCAACAAGGAATAATATATTTCTGGATTTACAATTACTTTTGTTCTAACATGTAAGAAGTCTCGGGGAACTTTCCAGACACTCCTCAAACTTTTAAAACCAGTGAGTGGTTGGATAAAAAATTCTCTCTCTAATAATTCAAAACACTTGAGTTCTGACTAGAGATGTTTACAATCTTTATAAATAATGGCTGCCCTTGAGCTTCTTGGAGCATGATCACATGACTAGCACAAATAAATGAAGTGAGCAATAAATGTAACTACAGTCATATTCTTAATAAATTAAAATATAAATTATTAAAAATAAACCAACAGATATTAGGAGATCTGAATTCTCATATTGATTCCATTGCGCAATTATTTCTTTTACTCTTGGATAAAACACAAGTTTATAAAATATATTAAGGGTTCAGCCATAATGATATCACACTTTGCCATGGCAGATAAACACTCTCGTGCACTCTGGTAGCCAGCAAACATTCAGTTTGGTGAGGGAAATGTAACAAGTCTTCATGTGTCATGAACATCAGCAGCTACTGGGTGGAAACGACGGCACCTGAGGAAAAATGGAATCTCTACTTACATGACAGCAATTATACATGTAGTGACACAAAGTAGAATATGGGATGACACAAGTTTTGCAGAAAAGCATAACAGAACAACAAACAATGGGTACATAACAACATACAGCAGCGTTATCCTGTTTCTGTAACTGGAAGACTATTCCCACCTCGTAGGATTTGAGGTTTTCACAGCGGTGAGTCTGAAGATTGCTATCTTCTGGGTTATTGCGCTATGTGGTCTGGTAGATTTCCACCAAATCCAAAGTTGAGTTTGTCTTTGGAACTTATTCTGAGCAATTTTATACTGCTCACATTTTTAGAACAGTTTCCTAAGATCCGTTTTATCTTTATCATCCTTGTGTCACAATTTATGAAGTCCAACAGCTAGCAAACCGCTAAACTGTTAGCCCTAGACTACAAGTACAGCTGTCAGCCCCATATTATATGGATTTAAATCTCCTATTCCTGTATGATAAAGATTAATATAATCCTTCAAATTGTTTCTTCCAATAAAATACTTGGATCAGATCACTGAGAAGCCAGACCATCAACATTGACTATTGCAGAGTGAACATGAATGGACCGATACCTAGCGTCGTTCTCCATCGGCCTCATATCAGACAAGGGAGGTGGATGGGGCCGTGGGGGTCCACCTGATGAGTCGCTGTCTGCTTCGCTGCTCTCCTCAGCCCCTCGTGTAGTGGGGCATGCAAGGAGATGACTCAGGATTCCCCGTGGAGGAACAGACCCTGTGGACGCTCTGAAACATGAATTCAACTGTAGTGCACAGCAGCTTATACAAATAGTAACATGTACATATATGTTACACTTACACTTCTATGTACTCATACAAATTGTGTTCAAGGCTCTGTAAGAGAGAGCACGCTTTCATGTGCGTATAGCCATTTCAGGATTTTATTCTAAAAACACTGTTTGAAATGAATCACACAACACATATGTAAGGTTCCCATTACATGGTAAAATGAATAACTTTATTATCAAATCATAATTAATTTTTTAAAACCACTGGACAGCTAATGGACTAATTATGACAAGTTACCTAGCCATCTCCAACAGAGCTCTCACATGAGCCTCTTTCTTTCTGAAAATCATTGTTTTTGTGAATTTTAATGCAGAAATGGACACACAGATCACACTGGAATTTCTGTTCAGTTTGTGGTAAAATTTAATACAAGATGAGAATAAAATGTATGAATTCAGTTTTACATTAAAAGTTGGAATTAAGGTTCTCACAGTATGGTGTTGAAATTATAAAAAATGAATGCACCCACAAGAAGAATTCTTCTCAGGTTACCAGCCATGTCAGGGAACTGAAGTACTTCAGTACCCTGAGGACAAGGACAAACATGGTTCTTGAAATGTTGGTGTTTTCTCCATTAAACCAACTGACATGCCTGGTAGCCGAAGAAGAATTCATTGTACTTAGTCACTGTAAAAGCTTCAGATCAAACATGTCCTTTATATATATTATATTTCATTGAAAAGAATGGCTGATGAAATGTTTATAAATGATCACAGTTGAGAAAATTGCTCAAATGGCTGTTCGGAAATATTTTATAAACTTTTTTTCCCCCTACCTTTCACCCTGTACAACTGCCATTATAAGGAACTAACACCACCAGTACAGTACCTGCCAACATTTCCAATAAACCTAGAATATACCTGACTTGCATTTGGGAGATACTTGGTTAAAACTGGCTAAGACACGAGCTATCGTTGCCAAGGCTCTTTCTGTCATTTACTACAATCCCTCAATGTGAATTCTGGGATAGTGCCTTCAAATAGGCCATGGCTATTTCCCATTTTATGGTACATGATCATCCTTTCTCTTCACTCAATTCTGCATAGCTTGTGCAACTGATACAGTGTTGTTATGCTGAACTCATCATCATGATGTGGAAAGTTGTTCTTTTTGTTTTATCCATTGTCTAAATAAAAATTACAAATTGTAAAAGATGGATTCTCTTTTCTTCATCAGGTGAAAAGTGGGTAGGACAGAAAACCTGTCTGTTATGTCCCCTCTTAAGCTAACCTCTGGTCTCAGGTGTTTTTATCCTGTTTTGGCTGTAATTGGTCTTGTTTGGCTGTTTTCAAGCTTGTAAATAAATTAATTGAAATAAATAAATAAATAAATTATTATCATTCAAAGAAAATTTAACAGTTTTTCCAGTTTGATATTTACATAATTTTGGATTGATTTTAAATTGTTTCAATCTTAGAACACTTTATTCAAGATCATAGATAGCATCGCAATACTTTCTTATTAATGCATTTAAGGATAAAATAAATTCCATTCCATCATGTTCCTTCAATACCAATAAAAGAATGTTATACTTTCAGCATCACCTGTACATGATGACAATTCTTCAGCAAGAAACATCATTGCTGCAAATGACATACAGATTTTTTAACATATTTAGCAAAAACAGTCTCCTTTAAGGACACTTACCTGAAAGTGGAAAAGCTTACATCTGTTTTAATTTCTTCCTTTTTAGTATATTTTTATTAGTCTTGTATATTTTTACCAGGCTCATTGGATAAAATAATAATCATCATAATCATTTACATTATCATTATCATTGTTATCGTAATTGATACACAGACCACCACCGTATGACATTCTATTTTTTACTACAAAAACTGTTCCCAGTTTGAATGATGCCACAAAAACTAAATTTGTTATGGTGCTCTACGGTGATTATCGTAACAGTCAGGACCTCCACGAACTTAAAAAATCTTGGAACCACCAATCTAAAATAAAACTTTAATAATACAAACCATGACAGAGGATGACAATAAAGAAAGGTACAATGCAGTGATAAATACAGGGTGAGCATTCCAACGTGGCAGTGGATACAATGAAATTCTACAAAGCTTCCTCAGTGTGCACATGTGATATGATCCTCAGTACATTAATTTCTTGAATCTTATCAAACTTTGGAACTATGCCATTTGTTTGTTAGTGAGACTTTCTATGATTTCACCAAAGAGTTTGTTACAAATTGCTGGTTCTTGCGGTTCTGCGCTAATAACATGCATGTCCCCCATGCAATTGAAACTAGTCAAAACTTGGACAACTACTAATGAGCGTGTACCATAAAGGAGCGGACTTACAGTACTGGGGTCTTCACAGACAGCAGTGGATGTGGACTCTCATGTGGGCAAGCAAAGAAGAAAGCAGTCATGTGGCTACCAACAAGCAAAACGGAAGGGAACTGTTAGTTAGGATTTGGTGGCATTACTGTAATACAAATAATTATAATAAACAACACATAAAATTAAATATTGTTAGTGAGATAATAGATGAAATCATAATTACTTAATTATTTAATATAAAAGTGATAAAAAGCTGTTAGTACATGACAGTCCCAGACACAAGAGTCAGGAAAATGTAGATGGTGGTAACAACGGCAGTAGGAGTGGGTTATCCAGGTTATAAATAATGTTCTGATAGATAAATTTGTAAAAAGTGAAAATAAAAAGGTCTATGTTTTATTGTCATATTGTGTCAGAACTCCAAATTTCAATGGTATAGGATGAAGGAGAAAGAATAAAAGTGTTTGTCACACCCCTAGGCACGCACTAGATAATTAACTATCAGCTGAACGGTGCCGGGGTGGTTTTAGGCTCAACTGCAAGGTAGACAGATGCCTCGTGCTATCCTAATTCAGGCACCATCTGCACACATAATTTTAATAAAATGTCGTAATAGAACTCTTGTGAAAATGGCTGTAACATAAAATATACTAAGAGTCTGAAAGGAATTTCTCTAAACCATCTTATATCCAAATAATTTGATATTTATAAGAAAATCACTTGCTATGGATGATCAAAGCATGTGCTGTCAATGTGAGCCTGAAATTAATGAAAGTCATAAATTTATAACCTGGTCACAAAAGGACGTCTACTATAAAAACAACTACATCTTTCATAATAGTTCATTGTGTCTAAGCTATGATTTATTTGGTAAACATTTTAGTCCACTTCTACTACCAATAGCAGGAAAACAGTTTTCCACAATTGAACCATGATTGGTGGGGGGGGGGGGGATACCTCACTGCCTCCATCAATTGCTCTGATGATGGAGGCAGCAAGGGCCTCTGAAACATTGGTAAAACTCTACCAGACTATAATCTGCAAGAACCCAGAAGACACCTATCTTCATACTGGCTGCTATGAAAAGCTGAAATCCTACCAACTTAATTTAATCAGTATAAAAATACTGGGAAAGAGAATAAACCGTGAAGCTATTCATCAGTTTGATTATCATGAATTAATTCATACACAGGAAAAAGGAAGGAGGAGTTGCTTGTACCTATGCTTTGTTGTTCCATACTTGCATTTCTTCCTTTGTTTTATTTTGCATTGTGTCCACTGCACCAAAGGATAATTGACAGGATGAGTATGAATATTGTTGCAAAGGATGTAGGAAGTAACAATTATGGCCTATTTTAATGCACTATTATGGCACTTGCCTGGAGGGACCAAGGGAAATCACAATTCTTTAGCTGGTGTCAGGGTTCAGATCTGAACTGAGGATTGACCTCCCTAACACAAAAAAGGAGTGCTAAACACAGTGCTCAGAGGGACGTGTCAGTGATGATGTGTTAAGGAATGATGAAGTGTGAAGACTGGGAAATTTGTAGTTGTGGCTATCCCTTAACCTATCAGTGAACCTACTGAGTTGATGGAACAGTTTCTGCCAATATGGGAAATAACTTGGTTTTCTATTGCATATTATTTATACACACATATATTAAGCAGTGAGAATATTACACTTACTGTCTTCAGCAGAGAGGTCTTTCTCTTGAGTTATCTGATTTTCGGAAAATACTCTGGAAATTTTGGCATACACAAGGAGAATTTGCAGAAAATGACTTACAACCTATCAAGACCATTAATTAGAAGTCCAGATTTCTTGAAAATGAGAAAAATGGAAATTTCTAGGCTACAAAACGTGATGAGAGCAGAGCTTACCAGGTTAAGCCAATCTACAGCAAGCAGCTGCCAAGTTTTACAAGAAGCAGATCACTGACCTGTGCCGGATGGATTGCTGTAAGCGTATCTCTGTGGAAGCTGAAGCAGAAACAGGCCGCTGACGATGCCTGTGTGCAGGGCGGTGGAAGCGAAGGTTTAGCTGTGACTGGTCCGTGACATACTTGCATTCCCTCTCCCTACGCCGTCTGAGTGCTGGAGTGCACGACGTCAGCTGCTGCTGGGCCACGGCGTCATCTTCTGTCGAGCTCGTGTTGTTTGAGCCTCCCCCCCGAGCATCTGGCAGTGTCGAACAGCGTCGTAATGGCAGCACTGCCATGGGCACGCAGGAACTCGACTCTGAGTGGAGAAGCATGTTGTTCAGCCCCGCCTGCTCTTCTTCATATGACCTGCAACTACCACACAATGCTTGTGCATGTGCAATGTGAATGTGCAGTGTGACACGCTTCATTTAAAATTAGGTTCATGCTTTTCACACCAATATTGGTTTCCTAAGTGAGATTTGAGGTTCCCACAGCAATGATATAAAGATGGCTGTCTTCTGGGTTGTTGCACCATGTAGTCCGGTACAAGTTTACCAACGTTTTGGAGTATTCATCACCCTGATGATGGAGGCAGTAAGCACCTCTGAAATGACAGCAAACTTCAACCAGACTACACAGTGCAACATCCCAGAAGACAACCATCTTCCTACTAGGTTTTGTTTTGTTTTGTTGCTGTGAGTTTTCTAATTATTAGATTAATTAAAAGAAATTACATAGTGCTGAACAAGAAACTGAGCAGTGGTGCAGAGGGAAGCACTTTGAAGAAGGTTGTCACTGTCTACTTAAAAGTACTCCATTGGCAACGGTTTTGTGGAAAAGAATCAAGATAATCGATTCCAAAATAAGATACATTACTGTTGTCATGTCTCCTTGATTTCTGCCATTAGATTAAGGAAGATAGAGATGGAGATGCCCAGGAAACACAATGGGAGACATGTTTAGAAGTGACACTTCATAATTAAATTTTAATTAACAGAGTGAAAATATTCATCCAGATCAGATTTCTAACTTTCTGTTCCATGACTGCACAGACAACCCAGCTAAAAATTCTGTACTCATCTGGTAATTCCCTTAAATGCTAAAAAGTGTGTAATCTATGTCCCTTGCCACATACCAGTAAGTACGAAACTGACAAATAGCAGAATTGGTTAGAGTGTATTCTTAGTCCACATAAGATGCAAGTTTGAATGCCCCTGGATTGCAATCATTGCAAAAGTGTGTTGGCTTACAAATTAAGATGAAAGTGTCCTCTAGTCAACCAGCACTCTACAGTTGTGAGGTAAGTCACTGAATGACACTTGTGAAGTGACTAATCTCAAGACATTTACGTGAATGACAAGCTTACAATCCAATGTGTTACGATGTGACAAAAAATAATAAAGTCCTGCCCTGAGAGATTCTGAACACTAAATTATCGGTTTATTTAATCATGGCTTTTTAACTACAGAGGATATGTTTGGAAGGTAGAGAGGATTGTGACTGATCAGTTGAGGAGGTCAAATGAGACAACCATAGCATACTTTATGCTACCATCCCAGCATCCACCCTGTGGCTCTGAGTAAAATAATAAAAATTCTGTAACAGGATAGCCAACATCTGGACTGAGAATTGAACCCAAGATCTACAACATGAAGCGTTAAAACAATGTCTTTATTTCAGCAGTACAGGAAAATGGTTGGTATGACAACACTTTGTGCTACGTCTCAATACGCAACACAGAGTCATTAGAACAATGACTTATCACGATGTAAACGGCACCTGTTACAAATTTACCTCATTAGCTCTGTATCTATGAAACTGGCACGTGGACTCTTAACAGGAACTGGAATCTTGCTCTTGGTGGCTGTTGTGGTGCTAGTGGTTGTCAATGCTGATACTGTTTGTTGTTGTTGTTGTTGTTTTCTGGTTTGCTCTTCAGCTTCCATAACCGGGGACAAACAAGAAGAATGACGACGATGCAGTTCCTATAACATTAACCCTCATTATTTTATAAATTCAGTTATAGGAAGAACTTATATTGTGTACCTTATTTAAAATATTCCTGTTTGCTAGAAGAAATTATATCTGAATAAACATAGAATCTTGTTATCTGCTTCTGTACAACATTTTCTCTGATCGAAAACTGTAAATTATAATCTCCGGGTTTTACAGTGTTACCATCTATGTCATTTTTAACATAAAAAATATTTCATATAAAATTTCTATGTATGAAGAAGATTCAGTTCTGTAACATATGTTCATATGTTCAGTTCAAACATTTTATTTATTAATGTTACTAAATGAAAAATTACTAACAAATTTTGCATAGCATGCGCACACAATTAACAAAACAGCAAACTTTTCAAAGATCCTAAAGATCTATTGTCACACAAATTTCAGAACCCCACACTGAGTGGCATTAGCACTTTTAAGTTTGCATGACTGCTATAATGGTATTACTTAAGGTGGTCTACAACTGCATCGGTTGGTTCAAAAGTTGTTAGTGGGCACACACGCATACACACATATGGACATGATGATACCACACCTCTGTCTTTCCTTATTCAAGGAAGCTGGCTAGGAACACGTTTCGTGTCTACAGAGTAGTAAAGGTAAATGACCAGTTTTTAAACTAGATGAAAATGAGCAGTCAGATTCACACTCTACATCTATACCAAACAGAAAGTCCAGAACTCCCATGGCAGGGAACAGAAATACAATTTTATTTGTTACTATAATTCCAAAACATATGATCTATGCCACATTTTCAATAGATTTATTAGCTACATTTATATTATGATTTTGTCCTGTAGTCTGGGGACAAGACATGAACATATATTTAATTACATAGATCCATCTATTTACTTATATACCACCATCAAATATCAACAACTAACAAAGCTTCTGTGTTTCTCTTTATGGCATTTATGTTTTCACCCAATAAATTAATATCATCAGCACAGAATTTTCTGATGTGTCCTGTTCAATTCCAATCCTCCTTTATTTTTCTGGACCTTATTAACAAGATATTCTAAAGCAATACTAAAGAGTAATGGTGATAAAGCATCACCTTGTTTCAGACCACTCTGAACAGGAAGTTCATCAAATGTTTATACTCACACGTTACCACAGATCTTTTTTAAAACATTTTAATTAGTCTAACAAGTTTCATAAATTTGTATGTCTAAGTTTCATTAAAGTCAACAATTAGTTCAAAAGTTTTAATAGAGAACACAAACACCTACATCAATGTGTGCATGCACGTATGTGTTCACAAACGCACGAGCCTAGTTCTGCCACATTTCTTAGAAACTAAAATAGTTTATTTTTTTATTTATATGGTAATGTTTTTTAGTTCTGCACAGTATTTGAAGGGCAAAGAAAAATTAGGACACAAACTCATAATCTGTGTGTTTACTTTTCATTAGCTTAGGTTAGTGGTTTTATTAGGGTTTCATTCATTCATTCATTACATTAGGTTGGTTATTCAGTTTGGGTTTTAGTATGGCATGATTACAGTGTGTGGTGTTGACTACAAGCTCAGCTAAACTGGGCTTAAAGAACACTGTGACATAACACACAAAACTGCCCCCTGACTGGTCAGATAAACCTCAACATGATCTCTATTATGGATATGTGAAATTTGTGACCCAGATGCACTTGTATTTTAAATTAGTCAAAGATGGCATAATTGTTGGCAGCCCTTCTTTGACAGCAACAGAAAATCCAAAAATTCATAATTATGAATTCCTAGATTTGAATGGTGCAATGGATGGTAACATAGGACATGCCGATAGAAGGAAACACGCTCCAAGTTTATTTTACATACCTCATAAATGCTCTATGTGTCCGCCCTTTGTAACGTGGCAGACGTCAAGCCGATAATCCATTTCCGCCCATACCTGCTGCAGCATGTCACGATCGATTTGTGAGATGGCAGCGATGATTCATCTTCGTAGTTCAGGCAGATCCCGTGGCAGAATTGGTACAAAGACCTGGTCCTTAATGCACCCCCACAAGAAAAAATCACATGGCGTCAGGTCAGGTGATTGGGGTGGCCAACGAAGCAGCGCATGGTTATTGGTAGCCATGCATCCAATCCAAATTTTGTGGCAAATGCTGACTGAGATAGCCGCAGATGAGGCAGTGGTAGTGTGGTGGAGCCCCATCTTGCTGATAAATGAAGTTGCGGCATTAGCCATTCCTGCATCATCTCACGATAGCACATGCCAGTGAAGAATGGCCCGTACAACTTCTCTTTGGATATGGCACAGAAAACGTCCAGTTTCGGTGAATCCCGAGTGTGCTCAATTGTGGCATGTGGGTTTTCACTTCCCCATACAGGCACATTGTGTCTGTTCACCTTCCAATAAACGTGAAATGTAGCTTCGTCGCTGAAAGTCACTTTTCCTGTGAAACCATCTTCCTCCAAGAGCTGCTGCATGTCGGGCATTTGCGATGCACATGCACTTGTCATGCTGGAATTTTTCATACCACTGCTTTATGCTGTTCCTCACCGGTGGGTACTTTCCAAACTTGGTTCGTAAGCGTTGCTGCACCGTCACGATCGACTCTGTTCGAGCATACTCAAGCATGCAAAATGCCTTCTCTGTTGCTAGTGTCGCCATTTTCACTCAATTAAACCTCATATGGTGATGTACTAACCTGCACCCTGGCGGCCACCAACAAAACTAAGCTCCCGCAGCACGTACAAACAAACTTGGAGAGTTTCTCTTTCTATCAGCATGTCACATGTTACCATCGTTTGCAACATTCAAGTCAGGTGATTTTTTTGTAATGTATCAGGGAATTATGAATAACCCTGTATGTTACATGTATTACACACACCCTAATTTAAGAATGGATAATTCTGAAGAAAAACGTGTTATACATGCAAAATAAAGTGCACTGAATTAGTAGCATATCAGTATATTTACTTGTTTATACAAACTATGGAGGCTATGCATAACTTATAATTTCAAGTCTCCTTTTTCAATTTACATGGTGGTTATAAGTCGCGTGTCTTTTCAACCTGAGACTGAGATGTGGCACTTAAACATCACCCCTTGACATCACCATAGGTTTCCAATATAAACTTCAGGCCTCATTCAGATTAAAAATTTCAAAGGTTTGAGGAGTACTGTGGTAACAGCAATACCTTGTCATGTTGAGATCCATCTGATGTGTTGTTGTTCAACTGCTGAGCATTGTCTGCAGAAGCAACATTCTCCTCATTGGCATCAAAATACACAGATGGATCATCTTGCCCCACTCCACTTGGACTAATTGGACTGTTCCTGTCATTGTTAGTGCCTGCAGATAGCAATTGTTAGCTTCAATTAGTGTGCCAAGAATTGTATTATAACATTCTATCAGCTACTGAAATTGTGTAGGGTTGAATAATGCACTAAACAAGACTAATAGGACAAGTTGCCTTGAGTAGCTGTCTCGGAACAGGTCAATAGGCCCAATCCTTGTAGTAGTTTACAATGATTATTATAATTCTGTTTAATTCAAGTTTGTCAGACTGTCTGTACATTACCCTTATTCTTTTCACACTTAACATTACCAGTTCTTGGAAGGTACCTATTATCATTAATTACCATATAATTCTGAGGCCTCAATTGAAATATACACAAAGACATTGTAACTAACTCCTATTAAAAATTAACATCAAATTCTTGAAACAATTTTGTCTTCAAACACACATGAGGATATTTATATGTTTGCTTTCTCTTCCTTATTACAGGTGACAGATCTAAAATGTGTGCTGTACGATAATAATTAAATAATTTTCTCAATTAAACTTGTTCTTTTCTAATTTACCATTTGGTAGTAAAGTTTTCCTTACGCACATTTTAAGTAAATTCAATGGTTTATTTTTACTTACACTGAAACAGGAAATCAGGATTCCACAACCTTAGAACGTCATCCTAATTTCTGGCCTGTAAACAGCTTAATGTATTCCACGTACAAATAGCAAAAGTAGGTCATGCATTAAAGAAAGCACTTATTCCTATGCCAGCTTTTGTCCAATTTACTGGAAAGGTGACAAGTGAATAATTACCAGTATTCCCATTTGTAATGGCCCCAACTTTAAATGTTTCCACTTTTGATAGCCCAATCTTCTCCTCACGTTTTGAACTCCTGTCTGACACTATTTCTGTCACTTTTTTTTCACTCCTGTTTTCCACCAAGACTGGCTTTCGAGACGGTATGCAGTCTTCAACATTAACTGCAACAAATTAGATGCATTAATCTAACAATAATTGTGATGCATCACAGTCAAACTACATTAACTCAAATGCCAGAAATACAAGACACTTAACAAATCAAAGGGCTATGAATACATGATCTCTCCTCTGTGCCTCATACACATGTTTATGGTACGGTGATAAGAAATGACATTATTTTTACTTCTACTTTACTCTAATAATATATTTTAAGAGCTTCTTACCCTTCAGATGATGTTCTTCTGCTCCATTTAGTTCAGGCCTCTTGACAGGAACTTGACTTGTTGGTGGCAAGTTGTTTACAGTCTCGACCACAGCTGAACCTTCTGCACGATCAAGGACTCTAATCTCTAACCGGCCTGCTACTGGCTCCATAACATTTCCTTCATCTTCTTCTTCTTCCTCTTCCACCTCCTCATCTTCTTCTTTCTTTTCCTCCTGCATCTTCACCTGTATTTGAGGTTGGCTTGGTGTATTTTCAACAGGAACCATCTCTACTTTACTAACTGCAGAACTTCTGTCATTTTTCATCGTTGAGGAACATGAATTTAGGGCAATTGTCTGAAAACCCAAACGGCACATAATAATGTAGATGGTATAATCGAATCCATAAAATTATCGAACAAGTATTTACATCACCAACACCATTAAAGCTCACCAGTGAACTTCAACTTGAGTCACTTTAGTTCTGGTAGGTATTCATTTAGCATTAATGGTATAAGAGGATGATTGCATTTGATGAATTCAAAAACATTAGAAAGGAAGCTGTCACGGCCTATTTGAAGGCACAACCCTAGAATTTGCCCGGAGAGGTAGAAAAGAAGACGTATATTGACAAAGGTGTGCTTTAGACCACATACTGCTTTACATAACCTATTTAAATGAATATGACAGTAGCAATTAATGATAAATGCAACCTTATATTTGCTGTCATGCTTTTAAGGTACTCACATATTAATCATGAAATCTCTGGAAGTGATACATTACCAGAATAATGAATATGCAATCAGAAAACTCAATACATCATTTCCTTCAAACAGTTCAAATGACCACTGATAAATGGCATCATGAATAACAGCATCTTGGCAGAGAGACCTTCATCCCACCTCAAAAAATTTGAGCCTCCACCAAACTGGTATTACCAATTGTAGAGGTGTGGAATTGAAACAGTCTCTAATGGCATAAACTCCATTTCAAATTTCAGGGAAAATCTTATTAGCCATTGTCCCAGACAATGTATTTTGCTAAGATCCCCTTTTAAGTACAGTGAAACCTCTATCCATCGTTCCCGGAACTATCGTTTTCCCGGATGCATCGTCCGTTTTGTTCGGTCCCGAATACATCCCATATAAAATAATGTTACATTTTCCCGCTTCTATCGTTCCTCGAACTATCGTTTTATCGCATCGATCGTTCAAAAATCTTAGTCCCGCCCCACAATTTTCCCGCAATGATCGTTTCTGAGAATTTAAAATGCTGATTTTTGAGATAAATTAATACCGAAAGACGCACAATGTTTTTGGAATACACAGTAGCGGTAACCTGTTATGTCGCCCAACCAGCACAGATTCTTTTGGAATGAGGGTCAGCGGTGCAGGGGTGATAGTTGGAGTGAATGGCGGTGCCCATTGTCAGAAATTTTACGATTTTAATTTGGGTGCACTCATATTTCGTTCCAGCGATGCCAGATGGCATGTGCAGTGTGAATTTCTTCACAAATGCTTTTATTATAAGTACAAAGGAAAGGCGAGCGAAACTTTTTCATTCTTCTGGTTCATATCGTGTCTTCTACAGGTACGTTTCGTTGAGTTCGGCAGTAATAGTACTTCCATTTTTCCTGTTATAGTCCGCGAAGGTTGAGGGAGCGGTGAGGAAGAGGGAGAAACGACGAATGCGAGCCCGAACTTTGCCGAGTTTTGCCGAAGCACACGCTGCATTGGTAAAAGTGAAGTCGTTCTTTTATGCGCATAATATTAGTGAACGTGACGAAGAAAACATTTTGAACGTGGAAAGGGCTCTGTTTGGCCTAAAACGTAAAGTTTCGACAAACCAGTTGTCCATTAAAGACTTTTTGGTAAAAAGAAGTAACTTTGAAAGAGAAACATTGTTTTTTTTTTAAATTTTTAATGCTTTCCCGCATTCATCGTTTTTATTTCCCACCCCCGCCGAAAACGATGCATCGAGGTTTCACTGTATACCTTTTTATCCATGTAATGTCTGAAGCGTCTGCAGTGATTATGTTGCCATTTTGTTCACTTGCTGTTTTAGGTAATCAGTTTGAAATGTGCCGGGTCTTCTCGGACATATGACACCCACAAGCCTAATGGCAACTCAACAACTGCATTGTGTGTACGGATCATGCACACCTGAACATGAACCAGGCACGGTCATTGGGCTTAATTCTGTCCTAAAAATTGTTGACGCTACCATATACTATAACTTACAGGCAAGCTTGGACGCCTCTCACGTTCTTTCCGATGTTCAGCCTTGTCCTTCTCAGTCTGTGTCTGCCGTGTCGCTATGTTCCTCATCACATCCACTTCATACACTAATTCGTCAAATGCAGCCTGCTGCAACAATGGCGCTTCTAACCACGGCCTGCAATTGAAAGTTAATTCACATTACTCAAGCAACTTTCAAAATCTGTGATCTGCAGTGAGTACGGACATTAAAAACATGGAGTATTCGATGCTGACTCACAAGGTCATTGATTTAAATCTCACTTAGGGTTTCAGTGATGTACAAGGGGAATGCAGAAATATTTATTAACAGTTCTTCAAGGCAGTAGGCAATCTTGTCACCTACTACTTAAGTGAAAGCACTGAGGCATTATAACATCAGAGAAGGATTATCTAATAAATATTTGAAAAAGTTAGAAGCCTAAACATTTTCACAATTTATTTACTTTCACTTTGCAGCATCACACCCCTCCATAATCCACACATGGTCATAAAACAATGAAAATTGCAAACACATTTAATAAATACTCAGACTGGAAAGACAATATTTTCATTTCAGTCGGAACAGTCTTTAAGGGCAAAGCTTTGATAAAGTCACAATGACTTGGTATTCCTCAGAACAAACAAAATGATCTGAGGCCTGATAATTAAATCT
Source organism: Zootermopsis nevadensis (assembly GCF_977971745.1). NCBI lineage: Eukaryota > Metazoa > Arthropoda > Insecta > Blattodea > Termopsidae > Zootermopsis > Zootermopsis nevadensis. Next base: position 4,951,088 of record NW_028259192.1, on the reverse strand, counting down.
ACAAACTTTCTGAATGTGGCTTGTATGTAGATTTTTTTTATAAATTTCACTTCACTGCTGATATTCAAACCCATAGCCAATATCAGCCAAATTTGGAGGTTCTGCCATGGTTTGAAGCTCCATGCACAACAAATTTTCTGCTGAAAGATCCTGGAATGTGACTCACAGGAATGAGCAACCGAAGAACATTTCCTGGAGGTTAAATAAATAAATAAGTTCAGAATATCAGATACCAGTAACTATATTGTATCTGCTTCCTCCTGACACTGTTAACTCCCACCCAGGTTTTGTGCATGTTTTTTCATATTCATGTCATTGCTAAGATTCCTCAAGTTTAAAAAGACCTTCTACTTTCAGCTGAGGAATCTTCAGATATTATTCTGAGGCATGAGCAATCTCAGAAAATTAGTGAAATAAATACTCTAATAAATTAAGGCTATACATAAAATCAGGTAAAACTCAATCAACCCTTTTCACAAGTTCAGGTTGCAGGCATTTATATGGTCTTCAAATGTTCTAATGAGTTCTGGTCACTGTAAGTAATCATGTAATTCAGTTGTTCATAGATGGCTCCAACTACAAATTTATGAACAGCAAAAAAACGCAACTTCAAAAACCTCTGCTTCTGATACTGACTCATGTATGATGTGAAACCATTTTATAGAATGTACAATATGGAAAAGGCAGTTGGCCATATTTCTGTATATGTAGAGAAGCATTCAGATCAGAGGTGACTGGATTAACAACATGTATTCAGTCACATAATTTTGTTTTTCTCTTCTTAACTCTTCACTTTGACTACAAAAGAAACAAGAAGTACCTTCTGAAGTTTCTATTCATTGTGAAAATATTGTTCTCAAACCTGGAAAACAAAAGTTAATAAGGAATGCGGAAGACGTAAAGATGAAATTAATTTGTTAACAGTAAAGAACAGGAAATGCCTGTTCACATCAGCATTTGTTTCAAGAACTGTGAAAAGTTATTATTAATAATAACAATCTGTTGCATAACAGCCCTCTGAGAGCCAAAGCCGACTAGCTGGCTGCTGACCTCACGTCCACATGCCTAAGCAGAGGTGAACGATCATCCAACCAGATATAGGGTGACATGTGGTCAGCACGACGAACCCCCAGCCATTGCTAGTTTTCATGACGGGATTACGCTACCCATTGTAGCTCCCCAATTTCCACGCGATGCTGGGTTGACACCGGTCCCATACACTGGTCAAAAATCTCATGAGAAATTTCTTTCCCCGAGACTCGAACCAGCACGCATTCCATATCACCGGTCCAAATCATGATGCCTCAGACTGAGCGGCTACGGCGGGGGACGTGAAAAGTTATTAAATATTTCAAATAGTAGAGGTGACCTGATGTGACACTAACTTTGACATCAAAAACATATAAAAACAGTGCAATTCACTGAGTCATATCACAGCCAAAATTTAAGCGTTCAGACATTTACAGAGGACAGGTAAATAGATGTATTTGTTATTTACCTAATATGTCCCACTAACTGAGGTAAGCTCCAAGCACGCGGTAATATTCCCTGTAGCTCGACAAAACTCTCAATGCCTGTTATATTGAGGCAACGAAGATGTCCACCAGAAGAGGGTTTCAGATGTCCATTACTTGTGTTATCCACAGGTAATGTTTCATCATGGGCCTAGTAGAAAATAGGAATCCATCAAACTCACATAATATACAATGCTCTCCAGTTCACATGAAAAGTAAAAAGTTGAAGTTCAGTTTAAATTTAAAGAAATATCAATGGTAAATTTTCAATATACATTTGAAATGTTCATATGTACTTAATTATAGGATACAAAGGATGACATTAATCCACCCTATGCAAAGGACAGAGGAGGTTAGCTTGTGAATGAAACATGCTACAAAACTTGCAACTTAATGCATTAAACTTGACTTTCTGTGAATTTACATTACGCAAAGCACTGGTAACACACAAAAGGTGAAACACATTTGGAATTCCTACAGTATAAGAGTCCAAACAAGGATTCTCTACTGTATGTTCTGTTTTTACAACAAAAAATCCAGGTAATTTGGGCTATTTGTCAAATCCACACAACTGCAATGAGTGAACAAATAATTAGATTTATTAATGAAAAGCTTTGTTCTCTTAACACAGATTCATACAACATGGTTATGTTTAAAAAGCCTTGTTAATGTTATAGGCAGTTTAGAATACTGATAACTTCTTGAAACCTGGATACAGTATCTTACCTGAGGTGAATGTTGATGGCTGGGTTTCTCATGGCGCGAGTCCTCACTGATTCGAGACAATTCTGGTGGAACACGACTTACAGGAACATTGCATGCTGTTACTGTTGTTGCAGCTGCTGAAGCTAAGGTGATAGGTGGTGGGACTGGGTTAGATATCAGTTGCTGCACAGGCGCTGGTTTGTCGATAGCAGAAGTCTCGGGCACAGTCACAGTACCACCAGTATGGATGGGCTCCACTGGAAAAGCAGCCTAGGACAGAAATACAGCAACCATCAGAAACTACAATGAACACATGATTATACACCTTCATAGTGCTCCAGACCCTGATGTGTAATGCATTTGCTGATTTTCTGCAAGCACAGATTTTCAGGGAAGTGGGATAGCATTAATATTATTTCTGATGAAAATCCAGAAACATTTCAATTCTGAAAGATACTGAAATATAAAATACAATTATAAAACCACTGTTCATTAAATTCAAGCTATAGCTTCATTTAAAGAAGTGAAACTATCATTTGCAGTTTAGTAATAAGGTTAGCTTTAGTTACATGTTATTGTTTTCATTGTTAATCAGATTGTACACCAAGTAAAGCTGAACAAAAAAACAACAACAAAAAGAGAGAGAAGAGAATGCCCACAATAACAAATTCTGATTCACTCCGATTAAATACCTTCACATCCATTACTAGAGATATATTAAACAAATTTTTCAACTGCAACTAATAGAACAGTACAGACCCATTTATTTCTATTAATATTATAACAAAGATATACATAAGGCCTAAAATACACAATTGATAATGGCATCAGGGATTCACCCAGTAAAATATTTTAAGAAATAAGTAACAAGCAAGAATTCTGTCAAATTTGCTTGTATTCACTCTCATTATGTACATACACTGCGCAACAAAAGAGCTAAAAAACCAAAAGTGACGTAGGCAGACATCATGTTTCCAATTATTCACACTCTCATTATATTTATTCATATGTATATTTATTTATTCCAGATATCTATTAAGTGAAGACACCAGCATCTCTGCCCTAATTTGAAAAAAAAAAAAACATGAATTAATGTTAATAACTTTTCCAAGATGTGAGACCAAGTTCCATGACAAAAGAGAGACAAAGACTTACTTGGCTTTCTGTATTCCTTGGTAGACAAGTTGGTAGGGTAGGGGGCTAGCACTGATGAAATGAATACAACTGCAAGTTTGAGTCCTGATGTCAAATGTTTTCATTTAAAGCATATATTGTATTCACAGAAATACTCATTTAAACTGTGCAGTTATATATTATTCAACTAAATGTTTCAACATTTCTGTGTATAACTCCTATCAAGAGCAATTGGAAAAGAAAATATGTAAATTGTGATATTCAAAAGAGAATGTGCAACTGTTTTTGTTTGTGAAGCATATGCATTACCTGAACCTTTTGTTAAGAAGCAAAATGTATGTAGGATCTGAGGTTTTCAAAGTAGTGAGACTAAAGATGGTTGTCTCCTACCAGACTACATGGTGTAACAACCCAGAAGACAACCACCATCTTAAGCAAAAAGTAATCATCAGTATTTTATTTCACATTTTCCATGTTATTTGTGCTGCAATGGCGAGGCTAGAAGTGCAAGGGGAAGAAAGTACTTCTTTTATTTTTCTGTGATTTGTTTCTCAGTAATATTCCAATTTAAAGGTCTGATGTTTGAATCTGACTGTAGACAAACAATTTTATTTGCTTCATAAAGTAGACCTGTTACTTATACAAGATGTGAATTAGTATGTTAGCTCTTGAGAGGGTCATTTTCAAGACCTGACATTTTTAATAAGATGTCCAAAATCCCCAAGAGATTCAACAACAGCTCTCATTTGTCTTGGAACTGCCTTAATTAGAGGTTCAACATAACAATGAAAAAAAGAAACTTCCCTGTTAATCGACCTTATATTAACTTCAACGTGTGTTTCATTTGTTTCGTACAAGGTATTTTATGCTAAAGGTTGTAATAATGTTGGGACCTATCATGTTACAAGTATGTGGCAAACCCCACTACCATTGGTAAGGGGGAATACCTGTGAGGTGAGGGTGTGTCTGTGCTCAGGACTCTGCAGGTTCTCACCCTTCCACTCATTATCAGTCTCCTCCGAGTCGTCAAACTGCGACTTCCATTGTGATGCCAGCGTCAAACCTGCACATAACAACATAAAACTGTACCAGAAATGCCCTTTTATTATTCTTCAGATATACATAATTTTTCACCTCACTCCTGGTGCTGTCAAACAATGTAATGTAATGATAAGTAATCCTTGAGCATATCTAGGACATCCTGGGTTCAAATCTTGGTTTGATAAATCTGTAGCCTCCTCCTTACCAATTGTTTCCTTATTTCCGAACACTTGTGTTCAGTTGTTGATATGTTTACTTGAAAAGGTACTATGCTGTTTGAACAGCAACATCCTCTTGACTTTCATTTTGCATTCGGAATCTGCAATTGAGCAACTCACCTCCGCCTCCACGTGTGACCTGCTGCAAGGCTGAAACATTGTCATCATCTATCACAGCAAACTGTGTGATAGATGCATCACGATTGTTCAGCTTGCAACTAATTGGTCTTCGGGATGCATCTCCTGACGAGTGAAAACGCCGTATACGATGCTCTTTCACTCGTTCCTTCAACGGGTCTCGCTGTTCAGTGACTGGTGATGATCCCATTAAACCTGTCAGTAACACAGAAAGCATTGAATTAGCCATCTTCTGTGTCATGTTTAGTTGTGCGAAGATTAATTCAGTGGTAAAATATACAGCAAGCAATGGCAGTATACATATTCACTAATTTATATTGCTAAATGCAACTGTTTCCTGGTGTTAGGGGTAAGAAAGGAAGCCAAAGGGTACAGGAAATATCTTTGATACTCAGTTTGAAGGACTTAAATCAATGCAAATTACTTTACTGAATATCTCCTTACACAGTACCAAAGACAAATGTTCATATGTAACAGTAGGAATAACCATTTTATATCATGAAAATAAAAAACAGATAGGCAATGAGTGCATATAAAGACTGAAAACGGATGCTACTTTGTTTATATGGCTTGTAACATGAGAGTTTACAACAGTCCTGACTGGTTGATGTTTCATACAGTAACATTTTTTGATGCACTTAAGGTTAGTCTTCAGACATCAAATATAACCAGATCTTGTCATAACTTTCTTAATTTCAATGAGTGACATACTAGAAATAAATTGTTTGCTTCTTTACCTGTAACATGTCACTTCCTCCCTTTATAATATCCTATTGGATGCTACAAATTCAGTGGAATGTTATTACTGAAGTCCTCTGTTCAGCTATTTCTTTTCAAATCTGTTTCCAATGCCTTTCAATCCTTTACAGATAAATTCAGAGACATTTTTTATTAGCTGTACACAATCTGTTTCACGTGTGCACAAAGTAACAATCAAAAAATAGTTTGAATAAAGGAATGCTGAATATGAGTATACTTTTAATACTCGTTTCTTATATTCTCTAAAAAAGGGTGGAGGGTTCATGTTAAATGTCTTAGCCTAGGTAACAAACCTGGTTAGCAAGTGACTAACAGTACTTAACTGGCTAACAATGCATTTTATCTTATCAGTTCTGCAGTATTCCAGTGCATGGAACACCACTGAACCATGAAAACTTTGCACCAACTCTAAACAAAACTATAATCTCATTTCTGAAAGTTTGTGACGATGGTGCGTTGTTGAAGCAAACTGTTTTCTGGACATTATCCATCGTCCAAAATTAAATTAAATAAAATCCTGAGATAGGGATTAGCTCTATCAATTGCGCCTAACAGAGTAGGTTTTACCTGAAGACGGAGATAGACTTCCATCTCCGAAACGTCATGGTTTTATTGATTTTATATTATTTAATCTTGGACGATGGATATTGTCTAGAAAACAGTTTGCTTCAAAACTAAAATCTTAAATTCAATACAATATGAGAACAAAAATGGAAAGTGAGCAAAATGTGGGATAAAATTACAAGGCTGAAAATGTGGGAAAATAAATAAGGATGGATACTTTTATCTCAAAAATAATCAAGGAAGTGAATGACTGCTTCTTAAGTTACTTAATGACACAATTCAATGAGATGGAAATACAACTGTGAATGATAGTGAAGGGTCTGTATTGTATTAATGGCCCACATAAAGGCAATATTTCAAAATTTACTTGAGGAAAAAAAAACATGAAAACATCAGTCAGTACAGAACTTTCTGAATACAAGTCTACAATGTTACAGCTGCATAAACCTGTGTACTCTAGTGCAAAAAAAGCCAACGTAGGAAGAATCAGCACCAGCAGGGTTATGAATATAAAAAGAAGAAAAGAGACAGATGAAGAAGATACAAAGTTTGTAAAAATTGTTTTCAGCAGTAAAGACAAACTGTTGTTCCATACAGAAGACTAATTACCTACTTACATAAACATGGGAAAATACAACAGACATTTAATTTTAAACAGTGCAAAGTCTCATCTCAAAACGTGCTAAAACATCAGAAATAACGAGCAATTATACTATGAATTTCCTGAAATCACCTCCCTTTTGTAACATTAATGTGAAATCATTTACCCAGCAACTAATAATTGTAAACACTGATGTGTTACCTGCTTTAGCTGCTTCATATGAGTAGTAGGATCCATCAGGCTCTGTTGTGGCCTCTCGAACTCGGGGGCTCGGTAGCTCAGGGTTGTTGAGATCATGCAGCGTAGCGATCCGGTCCTTGTCATCCTCACCTATCTCATCCGCTCTCTGCTCCAGCTCACCAATTAGTTTACCCTACAACCAACAAGATCACAAATTCCACCGATTATTTTCTTAATCTTTGATGTACCATTTAAGATACTAGTGGTTCTAGCTGATGACCAGCATTTAACCTTTATTGTATGGGGTGAGGGAATTCGTATCCCTGTATTTCAGGGCAGCCAGCCAGACTTCAGCTGTACGTTTAATGGTTTAGCAGTTTGTTACCACAATGCACGGCCAGCTGGATCACACATAAGATGTGATGCAGGGAATATAAAGGAAGAATAAATACTCAAGAGGGCAGAATATCAAAAAACACGACACAAACAAAATGATTTCCTCTAAATACAACAAATTTTAAATGTCAATACATAATGGGAAAAATACTCTCCCAGTGCATGATCAGTGTGTGGTTAGCAAGGAATATTAAAGGTTAATGGAAACTACAGCTTTCATGAGACTAAGATTACACAATCTGTGTAACATAAGACAAATGACTCAAATTATCTTGATTCTTTAAGTGCCTGAAATGTATTTAAAAATTATTAGATGAGCTTCCTTGCATCTCTTACAGTACTGGTGCTCAATCTCTTAGGCAGGTGGGACACACTGGAAGACTTCTTGTGCTATGAGGGCTGCTGCATTCAAATATCCCCACAACCAACACAGAGCTGAATATTATGACAAAAATAACATACACTCACCATATTAATATGAATCTTGGGCCTACCTTTTCACCACAAGAGAATTTACGTTTGGTTCCAATTTTGAAATGCCAATTCACATCACATCATATATGTACACATTGGTGATTCATAAACAGATTTTGGTTTGGTTTCTTTCATACATAAAGTAGCCTATTCACTTGTATATGTGCTACAAAATATTAGCCAAATTTCATGTCAGCATATAGAACTCAGAGAATGAAGATACTAGTAAAGAACCATAAAAGGTAATTAAAGTTTCCTGGTTTAAAATGCTGCACAAAATCAAGCACTTACTGTAGTTCAATCAGTTACAGTTGCAGTATTTCTGGATCATCATTGCTAACAAAAAATAGAGAATGGGTTTTAAAAGATAAATACATTTGTAGCATGGCTACAAAAAGCCAGCAAATTTCATTTCAAAATTCTCAGCCAAGGAACCAATCACAACTACAACACAGACACTTGGAAAAGGAACATTCACTGTTCCATCCTTATGAAGCAACTCACAGGAAGATAAATGACACGAGCTAACATTCTCAAACTGTTTCTGAAATAGTTCCAGCTTCATTTCAGAAGTTGTAACAGCCCCAAACACATTAGAAATGAGTTTCTGTTGACTTGAAGTTAGGTATTTAATTCATTTATATGATGGTTTATATCACACAGCAATACCATTTCCCAAAGTCACTTTCCTCTTCAAGTTCCACCACCACTGTTTCTCATTCATGAGCATTTCTATTTCTAGCCTCAAAACTAAAAAGATATTTCAATACAGACCCACGACTCAGTCATCAAACTTCTTTATAGTGCAAGACATCCCCACATTCAGCATAAATTCCCAACAAAAAAGATTAAAATCGGTGGGAAGTCCATAAGATCAAATAAAATTCACAACCAACACAACATGTTCAGACTTCAAAGTTGTTCCACAAAGTAAATGTTGGTAAAGGATGCAGTGAAGTTTCATGCAAAATACATAACATACAGATACAAGATGGTATGTTCGATGAACATGTTACTGTACCACCATAACAGCACTTTAATTATTATTATTATTAAGTGTTCTGTCTTACGACAGGTCCATTGCTCTGCCCAAAAAGAGCTCTCCAGTTGTCCCTATTCTCGGCTTCTCGCTTTAATTCCTGGAACGTCATCTTCTTTCCTTGTTTAAGGTTGTCGGTTAGCTGTATCAGTCTTCTTCCCAGTCCTCTCTTTCCTTCAACCTGGCCTTCGGTGATATCACTCAGTAATCCATTCCTTCTCATAATATGTCCCAGCCAGTTAGCTTTCCTTCGTGTAATCGCCTGCAGAATGTTTCTTTGCTCGTTGACTCTCCTCAATACTTCTTCGTTAGAAAAAAATATAACACCAGAGAAAGATAGTACAAGGATTATGCTAGTACAAAACAAATTATACTTACATGAATTACCTAGTGTATTACCCTTCCCTCATCATTATACAAAACAACGTTGAAGAAAGTAAAATTTCAAATACTTTTCTTACTGCAAAAGGTGCCCATAAATTAAATTAACACATATGATAATGACTGAGAGACATGGCAGATTTATATATTTTGTACTTATTACCTGCAGATCCTGGACACAAGTTGCAGGTGCTGTAACAACACGTAGCCGACCGAACGTTGTCCCTGATTTGCGTGCCTGTTGCTGGTTTTGATTGGTGCCTGAAGTAGGCGTGCTTCCTGCCTTCTTGCCAGCATGCTGATGCTGCTGCGTGTCCGAATTGCTACGAGCAGATGCCATCACTGCATCACCCTCGTAATCCACCGCTTTATCAGCCGCAGGAGCGACAGGTGAAGGCGCGTGGTGATGATGGAGATGCGGATGTGTCTCTGGTGTGGGGTCCACCCCTGCCATCGAAACTGCTCGACGCTGTACAACCTGTTGTTTCTTTGGTGAGCCTGGTGATAGAGATTGGTTAGACATCTTTACAAATCAACAGATAAAGCAAACCACACATTGCTATATAACACAAGTCGATGTTCAGACAGGAAGTGTCTAGTTGTAGTTATGATTCAGCCTCAGGCAATAATAAATTCTTCGACCAATTATCTATCGCACAAAACAGCATTAAAAATGTACTAATGTTACACAGAATAATTTTGATTTTATGATGCAGTAATTTGGTATGCTGAATATCAAATGGGTTAGGTACAATACTGTTTCTGCTAAAATTATCAATATATCTGAGATTGTCATAAATGACCTATGTTATATATATATATATATAGGCAATCAGGAAAATCACCCAACAGCACTAGTGGTTAGTTACTATCCATTAGTGGGAACCATTATTTAACCCTTGTAGTTCCAGAGATGACTATGCTGACAGTAAAATGACTTGCACAACTGATCATCACTCTCTTAACTGTCCACAGTTTCTGACTACTATTAATACATATCTGCATATGGTGTAGGGTAGTAGAAGAAGATGTGTTTAATTCATAAATGTATTATAAAATGAAATTATAATTAACATTTTAAAGACTGAAACTGAGAAAGCTTAAATCCTTGTCTGAGTGACACTTCACACTCCGAAGTCTTTATGTTGACATAGTAGTAGGTGAAAATTCTAAATTCTGTCTATATAGTGTGTGTTTGTGGACCCTTTCTGGCGACCGTTTTATCCTACCTTATAAAGCTTTGTCAAAATAAAATTAGGCAAGACTTAGCATTTGCCAGAAGAGGGCTTGAAGGCTCACAAATGAGAAGAAAATAAACTTCATCCAAACACAAGACTATCAATTATTTATTCTCCCGCTCCTGATAATGCCTACAGTGCAAACGAAGATTCTATGACTTTTTTATTTCTCTGAAGGAGGAGAAACAGTACTTACGCTAATGCTGATTTGAGTCATACCACATATTTTACTAAGTTCATAATTTTAGATATTCAGCACTGTTGTATATCACAATGCAACAAAACAGTCTTTAAGGATGGAGCATTATCCACAATATAACTTATATCCATGGACAAGAAAACGTGTGGGTTATTTTCATACTTATTAATTAGAATACCAAAACTTTCCATTCTGAATGCTGAGTAAAATTGTTATTAGACATATGGTTCAAGTTGGACAGGACATTTAAAAATTTATATTATATTATGTGTGAAATACAAGGTGGTGTAGATTACACAAATCTGCAATACTTGTACGTAGACAAAACAACTCACCTTGCAAAAGTTGTGTGTTCGTATCCAGTGGCTGGTTTGAGGCTTGTGTAGCAGCCAGGGTAGCATTGCAATTCTTGTCTATAACTAGCTTGTCTCCTCGGTCTCGATTTGTCTCAGTCACCAGGGGGGATGTCGTTTCCTGATGGAGGTTGTGACATCGTCTTCGACACACACTTTCATAGTCAAGCTGCGCCTGCCAGTGCATACCACAATTAGCTGCCATCCTAGTACAGCATATTCACCAAGGAGATAACTGGTTAAAATTTTCTGTCTTTATTTTTGGGTGACGATATTGTGCTGTGTTGCCTTTGAAGACTATTAAATTTTCCCAAATGCTGTCAAATCAGCTCATGGAATCATCACACAAAACTAAAAAACACTATATTAAAACAAACCTCCATGAAAGCCATAAGACTAAGTATTCTATTAATAAGGAAATTTAATGTTGCTATGGAACTCTGAGGTTCATCAGCATAACCATAGAAGCCAACAATTAGACTGTCCTGAGTCAATTCAATATCATCCACATAATTATAACATATTTCCCTTAATCCCATTTTGATATTACCCTTCCTTTAACATCCCATCCTTCTGTGCAATTATCATTACTACACATCTTAATCACAGCTAATTTCTGGATTTAAACACCTTATGATAGTAGATGAAAAATACATAAAACTATAAGTTAGCCACAACTGTGGGTAGAATAAGTGGCCACCTTCATGCTCTAACAGCCCTTCATTTTGGGAAGAAAGATCCAGTATCCCAGAATAAGAGCTATATGTATCCCAGCATCATGGATGTAGTGGTGAAAAGACAACCCATTTCCAACGAGTGCAAGACAACAAAGGTCATTCTCTTTTACAGTAAACTCTCAATTATCCAAGGGAAGATTAACCAGCATCTATCACGTTTAAACAAAAATCAAAAATTAATTTAGAAGATCTGCAGTAAAAGTTAGAATGTTTAAAAAGAAAGGAATAAATATATCAATTACATATTTAAAGTATTAGCATAAATCAACTGTTGATAAAACCTGAATTTTATGACAACAGAATGTTATTACTGCCCACTGAAATCCTTTTTTTAAAATAGCTTGCATGTATTGTATTCAATTTTATATAGAATCCTTTCTGTTATTAGTAAATCTTTAAACATTTAAGTAACATATGTATATAAATAAACTTATATATTTGTTACATTTGCATGTTTATCTTCCACTTTTGTGGATTATATAGGGTTTTGATTATCCACAAAAATATATTTCCCAACAAATTGAGATAATCGAGAATCTACTATATAAAGAATTTCCTTCTTAAATTTTTAATCCATAAGTTACAGAACAATCCAAAAACTCTTGTACCAATAATAAACCGTAACAATACCAATCTGACCTCAAGTTCCCGTTTGTTGTCCGGCTCAATGTTCTCCTGGTTGTTGTCAAGGCTTGTAATGAGGTTGTCCTCCACAAGGTTGTCAGTTATGCGAGTAGCTCCCAGGATGCCAGTTACTGGTCGACTGAGTATGGCAGGTGACGTGGTGGCTGCAGGAGGTACCGCATTGTCTGTTACAGAAGTTACGTTCGGCACCTTTTCCCAGTCGTAGGGGTCCGATTCTTTAACTCCTCGACGCTTCATGCAGCGCTCAAACAGGCCGATCAACATCTGAAAAGAATTTAATTTTTTTTAGGACTATTATTGTTTAATTATATAAAAATCTATACACCTAATTCTGCAAAGTAATAGAAATTATGACTGGAAGCACCTACTGCGGTGTTCTGCTTCCATGTATTGTTTCTGTCCTGTGAATGCCGACGATATCCGGAAGTGAACATGTGGGGTTGGTGTTTGGCAAGACTGTCATATGGTGGAAAGCATTATTTCTTGGTCATAAAATTCCTTTATTAATGTAATATGAAAAAATAATAAAAGACACTCTCTCTCCAGACATTTCTGTAATAGTAAGGCAATGCTTAAAAGATCTAAAATAGCAATGGTTTTGCTGCCTAAATATGCACTAGTTAAATCACTATTTGTTATAAGAAGCCTGTAAAATTACTCTTTCAACTATGATACGGGCTTTCAATATTTAAAATACCTATGGCCTAACTCACCCTTATCAACTTATGGGCCACCATGAACAATTTATGAAAATTTTGTTGCAGTTTATTAAACATGATAGACAAACAGGTTTACATATTATTAATTTTTTTAACAAATTTGTTGATTTATAATTCTCATTAACTTCTCATTTACAATTACGCAGTTATTACATGGTAACTATTTTCTCATCATGCACAGTGATAAAATATTACAAAAATGTAAGAAAGATAGTAGGCAAAACTAGAAGACAGAAATAAAGAGGTAAGAAAAGCAGTCAATTTATACTATTTGACAATAAATTACAACAAAGTTTGTGGACAAAATATAATATTTTTTGGTTGGTAATGAGAAATTAATGAAAGGAGACAGCATAATCAAAACGGAAAATGAAGGCATATTGGAAAGAAGACTTGAAAAAACTGATGGAAGAAGCAAGTGGAAAGAAGAGACACAACTTAAAATTGCAATGACAGACAAGGACAGATATTTATCTCAAGTCTGACCCTCATTAAGAAGACAACGTAAGAAAGTGAAAGTCATGATGCTAATTTGTATAGGAACTGCCACTAACAAGAAGCAAGTGTAAGCTATTTGTGTTTCTTGTTTGTTCTATTTTTAAGTTTGGACTTCAATTGTCACCTGATGTGTTGAAGATTTAAAATTCCACTGCAGTGAAAATCGCTATACATCAATCAGCTGATCAACTGACTACTTTGTACCCAAGGTGATATCCACTTACAGCATAGTCAGGTTTGTCTGCATATTCTAGTGACTGTATGTGGTCCAGGAACTGTCGTAGGTCCGAAGGCAAGTGTTTCAACAGTAACCGATGATCATACTTCTCTTTCATTAGGCCAACCTGCAACCAAAAGGAACATATCAAAAGAATGTGTATAAGAATCATATGATCACATTTCTCTGTTAATTTGGACATTACTTGCCTGTTCCTTGTCTTTGATCTTCCTCCATGGCAACTGTCCATTCACAAACTCTACCAGCATGTAGAACAGAGACCACAAGTCGTCATGACGACCCATTTCCTGCAGCAATTCAAGAAACAACTGATTCAGTATCTAAATGATATCATGGACTTCATGAATATTAATACAAACATACAGAATAAGAGAGAAGTTTAGCTGAGGAGTATTTGCAACATGTAAATTTACGTGTCTGTGGAACTACGGGCATGTGAGTTTACAAGAGTAGAGAATATTTTAACTTGAAAACTTTTACTTTACAATAAAAATAGCATAAGTAACAATGACAATAAACAAACAATTATCTACGATGCCTAAAATCTAACACGAGGTCTTTCCAGAACAGTATATTTATCTGACTATTCAAGAATGTGCCATCAATAAACCTAAAGGTTCATTCTTGTAAGCACAAGACTCTGCCTTTCAACATGCATTGAGACATTTCAATCTAGTTTTCATCCTCATGGTGATAATTAATTTATTGTTTTACCTATGAGTGCTGCAAAATCAGTTCACCTGAACTTACAAAAATAATTACCCTAACAATAAACAATATATGAATATGAAGCACAAAGTTCCTCCTAAGTGGGCCAAAATGTTTCCACCCACTATCAGTATATGAACAATTGGTCATATCAAAAGATTTTAATTGTAAACAAAGTTCTTGAAGTTGAAATATAATCTATACAAAATGGTACCATTCACATTTATTTGAATTAGATCAGACTTAAATTTAAAGCTCAGTGGAGCAAAGTACAATGAGAACAGTATAACACTGACTTTGTTTTTGTGAGCATTAATGGAGGCATAGCGCACAGTGCCTCTGAAGCCCGCTGCAGCACGAGGGGCACGCACTTCTCCCGTAGCTGTCGTATACTGACGAGCCAGTCCAAAGTCCAACATGTATACTTTGCGAGCATTGTGTGGAAGCCGACCAACAGAAAAGTTTGACTGCAAATTACAATATGGATTACTTAATGTGGAAGCTGCTGGTTCACAGTACAACTATACTAGCAAGTAGGAGAGCAATAAGAACATTACATTAGTAGTTGTGATAAAAATTTGTCAGTGCCAGGGTAAAAGGGTATAAGTCCACAAATTACAACCAAAGTATGACTGCTACTTTATAGCCTATACTTCATACTACCTGGAGTACAGAAAAACTATAAATTCAGCCATACGTTCGTGTGTAAACTGTATAAACAGATTTCTATGAATATTTGGAAAAATGAATAAGCATGATCTGAGAGAACTTTCTGAAAACTGTTTTTCATTTTCTCAACTTCTAGGACTTATACCCTGATACTATCAAACTTTATTCCAACATTTCAGCAATTCATGGCCAGCACCATTAGATTTTTAATTCCAATAATCATACAGTAATCCTCAAACATCTCCATTTCATAGATGGTTGTCTTCTGGGTTGTAGCACTGGAAGTCTGCCAGTGCTTCAGAGGTCCTTACTGCCTCCATCATCAGAGCAATGAGTAAGCCACACGTGTGGAATCAGTTTGAGACATAGCAGCCAATCCGTTAAGGCAGAACCTTGATCGGTGGACAAGGAAGAAGGGGTTTAGGATTGGGCGAGGCCCGGGAGTCAATAAGAGAGGGGGGAATACTACAGCATGACCAGAAGGAGGGGAAAGGATATGCAAGAGAGAGAAGTTAAAGGAAATGGCCCTTATAAGAGTCCTTCAGGGTCTGACAGGTGGGTCACCAGACATAAAGTAGTGCAGGTAGACGTGATGATGACGGGGATAGAATAGAATAACGTGAGAGATCAGTGAGGGCCGATTGGTGTCCTGAAAAGGACAGTGGTGTCCTAATGGCCAGGTTGGGACTGACAATGCTGAATTGGAGGCCGTGAGGACCTCTGAAACAACTGTCTTCATTTTCTGGGCTAAAGCAGCAATGCTGGAAAGTGGAGGGATGCTTGGAGACTACCTATTAGCTCGTACCTTTCACCCTCATTCCTCATCTCTGGCCCCCTCTCAGCCTTCCCTTCTTCTAAACCTACATAAATCCATCCACCTCCCAGTATTGCCACTTCAGCCCTGAAGAAGGACAGAGTACATTTCTCCCAAACATTAGCATCCACCTACATGTCTACATGGCACAAAATTCATAACAACAACCACACCATCATCATCATCATCATCATCATCATCATCCATAATGAAAAATTCATATCTAAAAAAAGTCAGACATGTTACAACTGGGATAACATGGCAAGTTCATTTCTTTAAGCATAATTTACCAGAGATTATTCTATACCAAGTTTTAATATACCCTGAACCTGAACGAAAAGGGCACAACTAGCACTAGTATTGTTTAATGATGTTGCAGGCACTTTTACCATAGCTGTACATACGCCACAGAGCACATCTAGGACCAAGATATTGAACACAGATAAACTTGTACAGATTTGTGTTTGAAACTTACAGGCTTAATGTCCCTGTGTAGGAAGCCAACTTGGTGGATGGAGTCTATTGCACGGAGAATCTGCAAGCCAAGACGGAGTGTGGTGGAAAGAGAGAAAGCGCCACGGGGTTGGGCCCTGCGGAGTTCAGCCAGATTCTTCCCCTGCAGCTGCATCACTACATAGTTGAATCGGTCATTGCGGCCACAGCCGATGAAGCGACATACATGTTCCTTTCCTGAACGTAACAGGTCACAACAACACGTAAGTCTGTCACTAGCTTGTTCCATCGAAATAACGAATACAAGGGTTAACACACAGAATTTCAGGGGTTGTTATCACTGCTAACAGTCACCACTCACTTCCACCCTGTCATTTACGATTAAGTCTCAGATTCAACATCATTAAAGTCTGCCACAGACAAGATGCTGAGCTGAAGATGGCCGTCTTCTGGGTTGTAGCACTGTATAGACTGGTAGAAGTTTACCAACGTTTTAGAGGTAACTGTAATGAATCATCATCCTGATGATGGAAGCAGCAAGTATCTCTATAACACAGGTAAACTTATACCAGACTACACGGTGCTACAACCCAGAATACAGCAATCTTCGTAATCTTAATATTTTCCTCTTATCTCTTCAGTCCTTTACTTTATTGTTATTTCCTCAGACTTAGAGAACTAAATTGCACAAATTACAAAATAACTGGCATAATTATTCCTATTAGATATATATCTTACATTGTTCTGAAAAGTTCACAGAATAACAATTTTTTTAAAATTAAAGTGAACAAACATTCCTTGAATTTATTATTTTCTTAGTGTAATAATGAATCCCATTTCTCTTTGTACTGTTATTTCCAGATATTCAAAATTTCAACCATGTACTATGACTGTTGCAGATTTTGGTGTTGTGATTAGCTCATACATTTACTTTATCTATATTTAATTTCATGCCAATTTCTTCGGTAACCTGTAAAGGAATTTCTACATTAAACCAACATGGAAAAACAATCCATGATTTATTTACTTGTACAATAAAATGTCTTGTATTTTAGGTACAGTAAGCTTCAAGAGCAACACACTATGTTTTGTCTCAGTATTACAGAAATACAAAAAATGGTATGCAATCAGGTATCATGTGAGTATCTTGCTTACAATATGAACAAAATTCCAAACAATTAAAACATATTGGGTCTACCGGGATATCTTTAACGTTGAATTTGTTTCTAAGTTGCTGGACATGTCAGATATAAAAACAATAAGAATCCTAAGAAAAAATAAGTAACAGCAGACAGACCTCAGCTTGTAATCTTTCTACTTGGGGATGGACATGGGACTACCAATTCTCATCATCTAATACTTCTTTGTTACAAAATTTGGCAGATTGGTTGTACAACTGAGGCAAAACCTTGGAATGAGATGTGCACGTTGTTGAACAGCAAATATAAACTATGCTTTCCAAACAATTCAACGTACTTTATCTAAAGAATCATTTAAATGGTTTACAAATTTTGGGATAAATATACTATTGTTTTGTGCTACAGAGCTGTGATAATGATAGCAACAATAAAATCTTTCAAAGGCATCTGAACTTACCTTGCAACTTCTTCAGTACGGCAACCTCCATCTTCAGTACCTGTTTGGGCTGTCGAGCTGATTCTACCTTCAGAGCTACTTGCTCTTTGGTCACGAGGTCTAGCCCTTCATAGATCTCTCCAAACCCTCCACCTCCTATCTTACGAACCTATGCAGAGACACATACAAGCAACCAGTAGAGCACAATTACTAGTAATACAAAGTCATAGCATGTGTCATAGTGGTCATATAGCTCAGTCAGTATAGTGACTAGCTACGGGCTGGACGACCGGGGTTCGATCCCCGATGGGGGCAGGATTTTTCCTCTAGCCTCTGCGTCCAGACCGGCTCTGGGGCCCACCCAGCCTCCTCTACAATGGGTACCGGGGTCCTTTCCCGGGGGTAAAGCCGGCCGGGGCGTGATGCTGACCACTCACCCCCATCTAGTGCCGAGGTCAAGGAAGAGAGGAGCTATACCTCCTCTCACCCCAAACGCCTACATGGCGTATAGTGGGACAAACTTTACTTTACTTTACTTACATAGTGGTCATACTGTGAAATGGCTGACATTATGAAATAATGTACATGTACCAAGCTCTACATAGGAGCCGGGATAGCTCAGTCAGTATAGTGACTGGCTAAGGGCTGGACGACCGGGGTTCGATCCCCGACGGGCAGAGGATTTTTCCTCTAGTCTCTGCGTCCAGACCAGCTCTGGGGCCCACCCAGCCTCCTGTCCAATGGGTGCCGGGATCCTTTCCCGGGGGTAAAGCACGGCCGGGGCGTGATGCTGACCACTCATCCCCATCTGGTGCCGAGGTCAAGAAATAGTAGTTGCTATACCTCTACTCCCCTGAAATGACCTACATGGCGTATAGTGGGACAGCTTTACTTTTTACCAAGCTCTACATGAAATTTATAAAATGTTTACATTTTCAAGAACACCAGTATGTGGCAGGACCACTGGAATCACTATATTCTTTGAGGAAGAGACTACTTTGAAGGGAATTAACTTGTATATGAGTTCCCATCAGCTAGTGCGCAACAAAGGAACGAACTGGTTACCCAGCAGCCCTGAGGATGAGAACAGAGATTGTTCTCGAAACGTCGGCAGGAGATATGGTTTATTCACCTATCAGCCACCTGATGCAGCTTGTAGCCCAAGTCTTTCATCACAATGTTTTTTTCTTTATTATTATGTTACCAATGATTATTGTGCCATTATATACACACACAAAACCATATTTATGTATATGTATGTTAAAAATTATTTATGACAAATTATCATATGTAAGTCTGCAAGAAAGTTCTTATTTGTGACTTTAACATAAATTATGCAAAATGTGCATTTCACAAATTTCTGATGCGCAGTTATACCTTGAACATGAAAC
This sequence comes from Zootermopsis nevadensis, assembly GCF_977971745.1. Lineage (NCBI taxonomy): Eukaryota > Metazoa > Arthropoda > Insecta > Blattodea > Termopsidae > Zootermopsis > Zootermopsis nevadensis. The sequence goes on along the minus strand of NW_028259192.1, from coordinate 4,931,707 downwards.
ACATGTCCAAATTATAAATAAAAAAAATGCATTGTGTGTGTGTGTGTTAATCAGTAAGATTATACAAGTATCTTGTTAAGTAAATTCCTCCAAATCATAATTAATTTCTCTCAGACTTATTCTAGGCCACGTGTTTGTTCATTTTCTATTGCCATCTTATCATTCAAGTCACTTCCTTGTGGATCAATCTTCATTAGATGAAGTCTATTCATCATATGACTCATTAAAGCTAACACATGTCAAAATTGGACAACCAGTTCAAAGGTGTGTCAGTCTGTATGTAAATTGTTCTGCTGGCCTTGAGCCAGCAACCAACACTTAATGTGTAATGCCAGTTGAAACAGAAGAACACAGAATGAGTCACTACCAGTCACACTTGCATAATCTCATCTCTCAAAAGAGGAAGTTCTTTGATAATGATACTTTGGGTGCGACAGTCACGAATACCAGACAGCAGAATGTACTATGCATATTCATCACAGCTAGATTCAGAGGACTGGTTCTTACAGAACTGTGACCATTACAGTTGAGTTGTCATTGATTTCTCCCACATTTGTTGCCCCCAACTTAGTCTCTAGTAATCTGCAGAGTGGGCATAAGCTCAGCACCAGACTCCATCCCAACCTAGTTCAAGCCTGTTTACATCCCCATAACACAAGTAACGACACCCTTGAATACGAGTAACATGCCATGCATAACCAAAGGGAAATTATCACAGTTGGTTAGCGTACTTACAACACATTTCCTTAATCCATTCGAACACTATTCTCCCATCTCCATATTAAACTTTAAAGCAGATACTTTCTAAGAGATTTCCCAATGAAATTTCTGCATGAATTTCTCATTCCCATCATCTGGGCTTCGTGTCCGGCCAAATGTAACTTTCTTCATTCAACTACTACATCAACAGTGGGAGAACTGTATACACCACAAAAATTCCTCATTATAGTCACATAATGCTTTACATACATGTCATTAAGCTTACTGTGTTCAAATAAAAAATATATTATAAATGGCAACATAACCTAAACTGGCAGGAATCATTTTACTAACTCCATGTCATTTTGTTTTCCCTGAGAACTTGATAGTTATTCAGTTAGTCAGGAAATTCTATTTTTATGTCATCCAAATGATCACAACCACATTCACAAAATCCTGCCCTTAAAGAATATATTGTGTCACCTCACTCTAATTTACATATTCACAACGTATTTCTGGAAGATTTTGTTTACTGTTATATACACCTATATCTCCCACACAGTCCACCCTTCTGAGGCTTTCATCACTCCGCTTGTCATGCAATGGAACATCAATCCACTACTTTCTTCACTGAAAGAATTTTTACACGGAATTTTCGAGTGATTACTCAGAATACCGCCAATGGAGGCATTGAAGTGCTGCAAGAACATATATAAGCTCTCAGTTTCAAGTTCACATATCTGTATTTTTATTTAATAAATATAGAATAATCAGTTGGCTCCACGATAATTGTCTCCCACATCCTTAACTTGATCAGCTGTTTTACAGTTAGCCCAGACTCGACTAAAGTCTGCCTGGAGATCCAAATACCCATTTTACAAAAATGCATGAGACCTTGGTAAGGTTTAACAAGCTCCAATGTACTGTCTAACCTTCTGGTAGGTTCAGAGATCAGTTTTTAACGTTGAATAACGTTCATAAAATCACGGAAACTCTAAGATTAAGGTAACGCTGGTGTGTAACTTCTTCAAACGCCAATAACTCGAGACCTATGCAAGATAGAGAATATAAACCTATATGTAAATTAAAGAGTAAATAAAGGGCTTTTTCTACATGATGTTTTCTTTATTCTATAATGCATATTTTACACATTGTTGAAATAATTACCCAAAACATGTAATAACTATACCCTCGTTCCTTAACTTCAACAGCTTGCCAGGCCTAAAGCGTAAGAGTTAGATCTGGACATATTGCGAGTGAAATACGTAAATAAACACGAGTTTTTCAAATTTGCAAACAGATTTCAGCTAACTCTTACGGTTTGGGAGTTTTGGCCACTTATTTGGTAACAAAAAACGGTTCTAGAGTGTGAGTGTGTTGAGTACATGACACAACACATTGTTAAGCTGTCGGCGGATGACGTCACGTATAGATAAGATGTAAAGGTATACATTAATGTGTAAATAAAATTTTATTTAAGTACAAATATACTTCTACAGTTAAACGTTATTCAACGTTAACTAGGGAACCGTGGTTCCACTGTTAGTTTTTTATGATAAACTACAATAAAGAAGTCAAACTCACCACTTTCCAGCGTTCTTTGACCACGTGGCCAGGCTGAAGCAGATCTTCGCTTGTCATGGTGATGTTATTGTTCTGATCTGTTGATTCGTCCCCTACATGGTGCAGTGGGGCCTCTTGCTTCCTGAAACAGAGAAATATGGGAACATTACAGAACAAGATTTTCAGAATGTTATATAAGAAAATTAACTTGTTACTCATGACAATTATGGACTGAAAAGGTGAAAATGTAAGATACGAGAACAGTAGTAATTGCTTCATCTTACAGCAGACAAAGATTTTTACAGTCATAAAATTTCCTTTTACTTACCTTAAATACTAAAGACATATATTTTCAATCATACACAAAAGGGATCAATTATCTTGTTAACACTATATATATTGATACCATTCTGAAGCTGATACTGTGATAATTTGTTTTAATTTCCACTACCACAGACAATAAATATGGCAGAACATCCAAAATATAGGTAGAATGAGTAACATTAAGGTTAAATATACAATTTCTAATGCTGTACGTAAGTTCTATTCTGTTGCTCTGTTGTAAATTTTATTTTTATATTCACAATTTAAGCTTTCCATTCAGTCCAGTCAAAACAAAATTTCTGGAGCAAGAATTAACCATGTCATTAAATGACAATGAAACTGAAAAAATTATCAATCTAGAGCAGTGGTATTCAACCTTTTTTGTTCGCGTACCCCCAGATATAATTTCTCTTCAACTTTGTACCCTCAAAGTTGTTGGTGTATAATTCAAGTTATACATAGTATATAATCTACATCTACAATAAATTAAATAAATTACATTATTGATTATTCAGTGTTTATCATAAAATAATATATATATTTTTTTTTTAAAAAAAATTGACAGTGGAACCACGGTTCCGGAGAATTTGACGTAAATACGTCTATACGGAAAGGAAGTTTATATATTGGCTTTATTCTAAATATTTCCTTTATACATGCTTTACAATTGAGATAAGTTTGATTAAAACATTGCTTAATCAACTTGAATTAGTTATGCTTAAGATGGGTCTGTGGTAGCTGAAATATGTTATCTATACAGGATTTTGATCTAGCAGTACTACATTGAGGATTTGACATCAACATTAAGCCATATATTCTGCGTTATGGAGCTTCAATGTCATCCATCTTGTACATAGTATGACGCAACAAACTAACGCAACAATAGATTTCTTAATAATTCTTATATAATATAAGTACCTATGATATTCTAAAACGTTTTTACCAGCACAAAATTATCTAATCTACGACGCACTTTTTCTACAACCGATTCACAGCAGAGCTCTTTCCACAATGACGAAAGTAATGTAACACAACAACGCCAAGTAAACAGATGACGCTTCCTAGGTAACATAACAATGCATGAAAGCTGATCATTGTTGTCAGTCCATATTTACAAATTGTTGATATTTCCTAGATAACCATCTTACACATTTTCCTTCCACTTTTGCGGAATGACCCTTCCATATAGACGTATTTACGTCAAAATTTCACGTACCCCTAAGATGTCTTCGCGTACCCCAGCTTGAATACCACTGATCTAGAGAATTGCTGTCTGTATCATCTTTATCATAATTTTGAATTAAAATGCATTCATGTTAATATGTTTCACATATTCACAAAAGTCAGAGACAAGGTAAACATAAAAAACCAGAACAAATTGAAGAAGACCCTGTCTTGAGTTACACTATGCACGGTCGCTGCTCCAGTAGAAACCATCTGGCTCTCATGTAACCTCTAGTAAACATAACGACAGTGAGATCCGATATTCTTACACTTCACTCCATCAACCGTTTGCTACAATGAAGTATAAATTTCCCTGTAAATAAATTAAAAATAACCCAGCAGTTTATTATTTCGGTTTTTATCTCTTCAAAACACAATGTTTCTTCCTCAAACTGTTTTGAACCCCGGCCTATTTTACTGACGTTACTTAACTCACTGAGAACTTAATAATTTACATTGCCTTCATGACGGAATATGAAGGCAAAGTCTTTCTGAACTTTGCTCCATTGCATTATCTATAATTATACCAATGTCAAGTTTCATATTTGTTATTCTCTTTAGCATTTAAACTATTTACATAACCACGATGTACTACCATAAAACTTCACACGTCTTCGGGATCCCCTTCTGCAAGCCTCACAACATGGCATCATTAAACACTACCAAAAGCATTATGTAATCCACTTCAGTTTCCGTCCCTTCCAAAAGTGCTGAACCATGATCAAGATACATATTTTAGGTTATCAAACGTACATAGTAATGACATTCTGTTCCATCCATTATTATTAAAGCACATATGCACACACACTTGGTAAATATGAAGATACCTAAAGAGTTATAACATTTTCAGGTTCATTAAAATATATGTTTTTAAAGATAATTCAAACATTTCTCTGTCTCCCCTCTAACCAGTTCAAAAAATAAAGGTTTAATTTATGCTTCTTAGGAGACATACTTTAGCACACGATTACAATGAGGTGCTATAAAAAAGTTGTCAGTGGAACCATGGTTCCGGAGAATTTGACGTAAATACGTCTATACGGAAAGGAAGTTTATATATTGGCTTTATTCTAAATATTTCCTTTATACATGCTTTACAATTGAGTAAAGTTTGATTAAGACATTGCTTATTCAACTTGAATTAGTTACGCTTAAGATGGGTCTGTGGTAGCTGAATGTAATGAAATGTAATGTAAGGTAATGTAATGTAGGGTAATGTAATGTAAAGTAATGAAATGTAATGTAAGGTAAGGTAATGTATTGTAATGTAAGGTAATGTAATGTAAGGTAAGGTAAAGTAATGAAATGTAATGTAATGTAAGGTAAGGTAAGGTAATGTATTGTAATGTAAGGTAATGTAATGTAATGTAAGGTAATGTAATGTAAGGTAAGGTAAGGTAAAGTAATGCAATGTAATGTAATGTAAGGTACGGTAAGGTAATGTAATGTAAGGTAAGGTAAGGTAAGGTAATGCATTATAATGTAAGGTAACGTAATGTAAGGTAATGTAATGTAATGTAAGGTAATGAAATGTAATGTAAGGTAAGGTAATGTATTGTAATGTAAGGTAATGTAATGTAATGTAAGGTAAGGTAATGTATTGTAATGTAATGTAATGTAATGTAAGGTACGGTAAGGTAATGTAATGTAATGTAAGGTAAGGTAAGGTAATGTATTATAATGTAAGGTAACGTAATGTAAGGTAATGTAATGTAAGGTAATGAAATGTAATGTAAGGTAAGGTAATGTATTGTAATGTAAGGTAATGTAATGTAATGTAAGGTAAGGTAAAGTAATGTAATGTAATGTAAGGTAAGGTAATGTAAGGTAAGGTAAGGTAATGTAATGTAAGGTAAGGTAAGGTAAGGTAATGTATTATAATGTAAGGTAACGTAATGTAAGGTAATGTAATGTAATGTAAGGTAATGAAATGTAATGTAAGGTAAGGTAAGGTAATGTATTGTAATGTAAGGTAATGTAATGTAAGGTAAGGTAAGGTAATGTAATGTAATGTAAGGTAATGTAAGGTAAGGTAATGTAATGTAAGGTAAGGTAAGGTAAGGTAAGGTAATGTAAGGTAAAGTAATGTAATATTTTATAGGTAACAACAATGCCGCGTAAATAGATGTTCCTTAGGTAACCATTATTGTCGATTTGTTGATAAACAGATGAAGTTTCCTAGGTAACCATTGTTGTTTATTTGTTAATAAACAGATGACGTTTCCTAGGTAACATAACAATGAAGTTACACTTTTTCGTAACACATTTTTGCCGAATGACACTGACCCTAAAATATAGACGTATTTACGTCAAAAACTGTAACTTTATGAGTGTTGTAAGATTTGAGGTTTTCACAGCGGTGAGTATAAAGATTTCTGTCTTCTGGATTGTTGCGCTGTGTAGTCTGGTAGATGTTTACCAACGTTTCGGAGGTCATACTGCCTCCGTCGTCAGGGCGATGAATCTTTGGTAAACATCTACCAGACTACACAGCGCAACCCAGAAGACAGAAAACTTTTGGAGTGTTGTATGTATAAATAAACGTCTTCACACACTCCACAGCCATCTTTATATCCATAGCCATACCTTGTAAAAACAAAATGTAGAACTGAATAATTATGAAAAATATAAAACTATGATATAAATATTAATAACAAAAACAAGAGGACTGAAATCAGCTGTGCGCACTCGACTAAACAGCGACGAATCAAAAAAATTGCAGCTGGCTAGTATGACCAGTTGTTATTACAATACGCTATTTATTTAATTGAGCAGAAAAGTAAACATTACCAGCAAAATGGGTACAAAGTACTACATCAGGCAGCTCATGAGGGTAGAACTTCTATTAGAGGGTGTTCTCTCGGGAGTGCGGAAGTAACGTGATACATATATAGTACTTAATTACTTCATCAAAGGACTGAATCTTTCAGCTGGTTTTTTATCTTCCTCTCGCTCCCTCTAAAGATTAACGAGATTCCCATTATACCGCTGTGCCTCAAAATACTTTGATGTTTCCAGCATCTCTCTCTCCTTTTCCGTACAGGTGTCTATCCTCTTTCCACATTAGGACCCTGGTAAATGTCAGCATAAAACTGTGTATTCTGAGGCCAATTTTAATCCATTCCTCAGTACATAAAAGAAAACAAAGCCAAGTTAGTTCAGGGTTTGTGACTTTCTTCAGACCTTCCAGGTGATGTGCATTAAAAAGTGATAGTGGAACCACGGTTCCGGAGAACTTAACGTAAATACGTCTATACGGAAAGGAAGTTTATATATTGGCTTTATTCTAAGTATTTCCTTTATACATGCTTTACAATTGAGTAAAGTTTGATTAAGACATTGCTTATTTAACTTGAATTAGTTACGCTTAAGATGGGTCTGTGGTAACTGAATGTAATGAAATGTAATGTAATGAAGGTAAGGTAAGGTAATGTAATGTAATGTAAAGTAATGTAAGGTAAGGTAATGTAATGTAAGGTAAGGTAATGTATTGTAATGTAAGGTAAGGTAAGGTAATGTAATGTAATGTAAAGTAATGTAAGGTAAGGTAATGTAATGTAAGGTAAGGTAATGTATTGTAATGTAAGGTAAGGTAAGGTAATGTAATGAATTGTAATGTAATGTAATGTAAAGTAATGTAATGTAACGTAAGGTAATGTAATGAATTGTAATTGTAATGTAATGTAAGGTAAGGTAAGGTAATGTAATGTAAAGTAATGTAATGTAAGGTAATGTATTGTAATGTAAGGTAAGGTAATGTAATGAATTGTAATGTAAAGTAATGTAATGTAACGTAAGGTAATGTAATGAATTGTAATGTAAGGTAAGGTAAGGTAATGTAATGTAAAGTAATGTAATGTAAGGTAATGTAAGGTAAGGTAAGGTAAGGTAAGGTAATGTATTGTAATGTAAGGTAAGGTAATGTAATGAATTGTAATGTAATGTAAAGTAATGTAATGTAACGTAAGGTAATGTAATGAATTGTAATGTAAGGTAAGGTAAGGTAAGGTAAGGTAATATTATGAAATGTTTTATAGGTAACAACAATGCTAAGTAAACAGATGACGTTTCCTAGGAAACAATAATGCCGAGTAAACAATTGACGTTTCTAAGGTAACATAACAATGAAGTTACACTTTTTCGTTTCACTTTTTGCCGAATGACACTGACCCGAAAATATAGACGTATTTACGTCAAAAACAGAATATGTTGCACCGCGTACTCTGTTAGAAGTTTACTGAAACTTCAAGGCTGCTTAATGCGTCCATTTGATAACAATGGCAGTAAGCACTTATGAAATGTTGATAAACTACTGCCAGATTACGTGGTGCGACATGCAAGAAGACAGTCTGCTTCATACTCGATGCCATGATAACCTTAAATCTGACCACTCGTGCCCTGTGGTCACTTGGCAAGGGTGGTAGTATGCATTTCTATAAAGTGAGAATCCATTTATTCTAAATGATGCAATGATTATGACGATGACCAGCAGAGAGAAGCAAAGTTTAATACACATTCTGAACCACATGTAGTCCTCACATTTACAAAATTTATGTTTTAGATAGACAAGGAACTGGAAAGTTTTTCTGAAGAATATACACTTGATCAAACTGGTCTCAAAGGGTCTTTAGGACCAGGTTCCACGGAGTGTTCTTTAGTTCTTATGGTTTTTTTAACATGATCCATACGAAGTCATCAATAACATTTTGCAATGAACTATAATAGCTTTCTTCCAAGTTTATTAATTTCTCATAGTTACGTTATCGTCCGTATACATAGTCAAAACAGTAAAGTAATAATTTATAAAAACGTGGCAACATGCAAGTATTTACCATCTGTATCTTAATGTTTTTGTCAGACGTCCAGAAGTTACGAAAGGCATTTAAGGTTTAGTTATGGAGCTCGAGTCATTACCATATTCACACAAACCCTCGACTGGTCCTTGTCCTGACCCCTTTAATAATTATAATATTATGTTTCAGTTTCATATTATTTATTCTTTCAGACACAACAATTTCTCCTACTAATGTCAAGATCCACACTTTCCTGTTCTGGCATCTACAGAGACCCCCACCCACCAATAAAGTTGAAACTCTGGTGATTGCCCTTACCGACCTCTCATTTCCCACAAACTTAGTAGAATCAAGTTCTCCGGAAACGGATTTCGATTAGATTACTACACACGCTCGTTCAATGTTCCTGCCCTTCAGGAATAATAGCAGCGTGTTCAACAAAAACACTAAAGTACTCGCACTGTAAAATTTATATCGAAATGAAACAAAGGGACAAGATAGGGAACGTCTTCATTGTACCAAATAATGTTGTCCACGCAATATGCTATTCGTATGAAAAAGACAATATAGTTTATACCGTTCCTGTTTCAAATTTCAGAGATACAAAGTTTGAATCCCAGTCGAAACGGACCATTATGACCGAGTTATCTCGTGGTCATACTCAGTCCTCCAGACGAATACACATCCCTCGATTTAGGAATTTTTCGTTACAAAGATTTTTTTTTCAATTCACGAACATTATTTTTCACCGAGCGAGAGTTATGTTCGTAAATCGAGGGAGGTATAACTTAAGGAACATTGATTAGTCCAGGGGTGGGAACCTGCGGCCCTAAGGCCACATGTGGCCTTCTAGGTCCTTAAGTGCGGTCTTTTGACTGATTCTAAATTTTACAGAACAAATCCTTTTATTTTTATTTTAATACATGCTGCAACCAAATATTCAAATGCTTTCCAACAAAAAAGCAGACACAACAAAGTCATTAAAAGATTAGTTAACTTTAAAATTAACAAATAGTTTTAATTTTTTGAAATTATTTAGTACATAGTAGTTAGATTTTTACAAAATAATGTACATTTTTAAGTATATCTAATTGAAGTTTCTTGAATGCTACCTTATTTGATTACAGCTAAATTAATGAGGCCTTCCAACATGAAAAGGTTCCCCACTCCTGGATTAGTCCCTTTCCCACAGTTTTAGATTCGCCGTCGATTTCATTCGGTGCTGATCTTCAACTAACCCAACAAAATTCATAATCCAGCCTGACAATTGCCTTCGGTAATTGTGATTGACACTGAGACTACATCATGGCGATAACGGAGTACGACGTGGCTTAGACAGTAAAGACAGAGGCTGTGATCTACTGTAAACACATCCACAGCCCATCAGTAAAGCAGGCAGCGAGCTTCTAGGCTCCAGACTTGAATGGCGACCTCGAACATAACATATCCTTATCCGGATAGAATTCTAGCACAAAAGATCGTTCGTATGTTCCTAAATGCACAGTATTAGAAAATACGCCAAGAACTGTTAGATACGTTTCGCAGAGAAATGCCCATCCACTGTCTGTTTATTCTACGTTCTGCATGAAGGAACATTTTTTTCCAGCAGAAATGACTTGTTCTTAATGAAGAGACAGTTTCGAAGACAATGATAAATAGTGCTAAAGCAGTTAGTTGCACGCCGCTGTCAACTGTGCCACGAAGCTAACGGTTGCCACTTTGAACACCTACACTAGATTCGATAATTTATTATTATTTATTTAGTGTTCTGTCTGACGACAGGTCCATATGAACAGGATCCTTCCATCCTTTTCTCGGACTGGGACCTGTTCATATACGTTCTTGGCAGATGATCCAGAAGTGGTTTGCCATTGCCTTCTTCTGTGTGTGAATGGAGTAATTGTTGGGATGCCACGGAGAAACCGGGGAAGCCCCCGGAGGAAAACTCCGTGTTGCCTAGACCACGGCCTTGCCCAACACAAGTTATAAATTCGGGCACCGCCGGGAATCGAACCCGAGACCCCAGGATTACAAGGCCAGCGTTCTAACCGCTAGACCACCATGCTAACTGCTAATGCTGACTTATGTAATGATTTAGTTTATTAAAAGTCTTTATTTCATTCACTGAATATGTGTATACATCGTTTTGGGACATTCTGTAGTTAAAAGAATAAGGACTGTGTAACAAGAAAAGAACGCCATTAGAAACAGTTGTAGCACGTTGCGCTCCGCGAAAGTCCGGTGACAGACAACCGTTTTCTCTACCGACAACTCAGTTCAATAAATCGATACTGCCATTCACTTCGTAAACCGTCTTATCCTTCCAGTTTCGATAATAGCATTATCAGATTTCGTGGAACATTCTTCGTATATTTCATCCTTCGCGTTCCATAGGCAATTTAAACATCGCGAACTCTGGGAAAACCTTTTGTAAGAAAAAGAGACTATGACATTAGTTTTGAAGCAGTGTGTACTCACTTCAAGACCAAATGGCACTGTTCGGTAAAGGACGTGTGTCTACAAGTGCTTTCAGCAGCCAATTACTGCAGAATCTGCTTCTAAGAACCGTTCCATAAGCATACACGATAAGTTAAAATGCATAAATTAATCTGTGACTGAATAATTCAGAGTTTATTTATTTATTATATATGTGGGTAACAGAGCCTCATAACTCTTATCAGGTCATTTACGCATTTTAAAATTATCTTCTATGGGGCACATATTTGTAGACCCAAGCTGGACAAAACACCTTCCTTCACGCCCTAGAAGTGCTGTAAATTTCCTAATTTGGCATGACTGCATGCCGTAAACCGTATCGTGTAGTCATACCGGTTTACACATTGCAAATAATTTCTAAGACTGTTCTAGATCGACTTCACTGTGAGTCACTCTATAGTTTTATTTCTCAATTTATTTATTGGCTGTAAAACCTTATTTGAAAAAAAGAACAGGTATGAAATGTGTATTAGAACAAATAGCCAATAACATATGAACAAAAGACGGAATAAACTAAAATATATATAGAAAATATTAATAACTTAAGGCTTACTCTAAACCCTATATTCTTACGATAAGATGGACGGATAAGAAACTAACTCCATGTAGCATAACATTTGTTGAGGGCACAGTCGCTCAGTTAAATAAGATATTCCCCATCTTTTATGCCAGATAAATCCATCTCACGCCCTAATATTCTATTTCTTTATGATACACTTTAAAATATCATCCCATCTACATCTAGATCTCTCAAGTAACCTATTAAGTTCTTAACTAAAATTCTGTATACGATATCAACTTTCCGTACATGCTACATGCCCACCCAACCACACCTTCTCTTGTGGGGTTACTCTAAGGACGCGGTGCAGAGCACGAAGCCAACAACACTTCAAGGGCTCTGGTAAGGAATTCAATGGTCTTGCGCAGACGTCCCAACAGAAATTTTGGTGGCCGCTTGTCAGTCAGTAGTTCACCGCTGTCAAATGTGCCAAGACGCCAACGGTGGTCATTTTGAATACCTACACTAGATCTAACAATTCATTAAGTGACAAATGTAACGATGTAGTTTATTAATGAATGTGTGTTTACATTTTTTTTTGGGGGGGGACACCCTCCCGATAATCAGCAAAATGTAAGATAAACATGAAATTATAACAAATACGTAAGTTTATTTTAAGCCATATTCTACTTTAATATTCAAAGATTTAATAAAAATAGAAAGGACCGTATATAATATTTAATACAGTACATACCAATTTTTTTAAAAAACGGATTCCGGCAGATAGTAATAAAGTTTCACAGTCGTGAAGTTCAGGTTTTAGAACAACTTATTCGTATTAACATGTCACTGCTGTACTTATTCGTTTCTTTTTTAAAGTTCTAACTTTTACAACAGATTTTCTAAAATTTTTTTTTTTAATTTTCGTTTAAACTGGACAGGTCAAGGTTAATCCGCCCCCCGAAAAATCGGGAGTCTGTTGTATATTTTATCTCCACGTATTAGACAGAAGACAAAAAGACCAGATACCAAACACTCCACGAATTTGACCTGCTCTTAATTTTTAGTGAATTTAACTTTGTTTTGCTATCGTCGTTATATATTTGATCTCTGCAACATTTTCGAAGAATTTCTTGGCCATATTTAGGCCCACGTTATGATGTTGTACCGAATTCTGGTCAGGAGGCATGAACATGTACTGTAGACCGCCACTCGCTAGAATCTTCGTCGGGGATGCCCCGAGTGGTCATCAGCGGTTATGATTACTTCAAACTCATTGGATGACGACAAAATCTGGCCTACATAGCCCAAGCACAAATGAAGTCTGGAAATATTACTCATCCCACTGGACCGAGCAAAACTTCACCCCATTGTCGTCGCCACGTACTCGGCGTCTGTTTACAGCAAGCCAGACAAAACAACGCGTTCTCTGTCTTCATCAAGGCTGCGATTATAACACTTTGCGAAATTTCAAAATATTTCAATTTTTAGTTTCTAACTTAACATCATCAGCACAATCCATAAGCTGAAGTCCAATTCAGTTTCAACCCCTACTCACGGGAACAAGAAATACATACAGAATTTTAGTTTGAAATCTGACAGAAGAGATAATTTAGGAAAATGGATTACGTGAATCTAAAGTAGATTTGCACAGCTCAGGACACACCCCAAAGTCGGGTAAGCGAAGTGCTGCTTATAATAACTAAGGCCTCTTAAATGACGCAATGTATTTATTCACATATCTATTGGTGTACATATATATAGCATTGTGTTCTGCGTCTTTAACTTTGGTGTGACTGAAGAAAATCCCTATCTTCAGACTCTAGCCGTCGGTTTATGCATTTTTATAGTGCAAGACCCGTTTCCGCGGATATTTATATTTTTCTCGGAATCTGTGATTTCGTACCTCACCGTTCTGTACGAATATGAACACAGAAACTACAAAATTAACGACTATATTTCAAGGTTAAAAGACACAGCAAGGACCTCTGAAACGTCGGCAAACTTTACCACACAACACGGTGCAACAACCCAGAAGACAGCCATCTTAAAATGCTGGCAATATTTAAAACCGTTAATTGACTTGGCCGGTTAATTCCGTGCCAGCTATAAATATAATACGTCCAATATTATATCCACATGGACTCGATTCTTAAGTAGGCAGACCATAAAACTCCTCCACGGTACAAAGAACTACAAGGCACACAACAACTCTTTGAGTATGCCGTCAACTGCAAACGAGCACTGCTCATTACAATTTTTGCAGCAGGTAGCTAACATTTAAACAGAATCGTACAGAAAGGTACTTGAAAACAGCTAACGTTCAAATACTCGAAACATAAAAGTGATATTCTCTCAAACAGAAAGGATACAGCTATCCCCAGCAGACTGTTGATTCAAACGCTGTTACATCTCCACACGTTCTTCAAATGGAGAATGTTAAGACCATTATTTGTGTTGCAATACACGTTGTGAAGAATCATACAGTCCATTAAAAGAACTTGAAAACAACGTTGTAAGAGAGACTGTTAAAGCGGGTACTGGACGAATTTGCATAACAAGGAACTTCGTGATGAACAGAGCAGAGTCCTTGAGCTAACACCCATTGAACTGATCAAGAAATTCACGGCCTTAGATGAAACCTGAAGGTTCATTATCGTGTTCTCAAGAGATCGCCACTGGACCGTGCTCTGAACCACATTAATACAGTCCACCACACCTTCATTTAAATATTAGCCTCTCACCTACTTCTAGGTTACCCAAGTTTTCTTAAAGCTTCTCGCCTAAATTTCTAATCGGTCCCGCGCGTTCTAAAACTCAATTCAGCTCATCATTTTATCACCCTGTCCTTGTAATCCTGGGGGTCTCGGGTTCGATTCCCGGCGGTGCCCGAATTTATAACTTGTGTTGGGCAAGGCCGTGGTCTAGGCAACACGGAGTTTTCCTCCGTGGCATCCCAACAATTACTCCATTCACACACAGAAGAAGGCAATGGCAAACCACTTCTGGATCATCTGCCAAGAACGTATATGAACAGGTCCCAGTCCGAGAAAAGGATGGAAGGATCCTGTTCATATGGACCTGTCGTCAGACAGAACACAAAAAAATATAAAAAAATAAAAAATAAAAAAAAAATAAAAAAGAAGAAAATAGAAAGAAGACGGTGAAGAGTATAAATCATGAAACTTCTCATTATACTTTCTCCTTTTTGGGCATAAACATTGTCTTCAGCACCCTACTCTCAGACACTCAATATTCTTCTCGTAGGAGCGAAAATCCAACTTAACGCTCACACAAAACAACATGTAAAGTTATACAGTTTTGTATATTTTAAATTCGCCTTCTGCTAGTATTCCTGGGTCATCAGTTTAGTTTGTCGGGCTTATGATTATATAGGACACCCTAGACGTGGGACTGGTCCCCTAACGTAAAGGGGCAGTGTTTATGTACCCCTTCCAGGATCTCGGCCCCACCGGTCAGTCACATCAGAATCAATTAACTCGCAAGCCGTCGGAAAACATCATGATTAAACTTTAGGTACAAACTAAAACGACTATAATGTAAGCTAAAGTACAGAAACTTAAGAACTTTATTATTATTAACGGATTTATTTGTTTAAATCTTGTCAGTCTAATCACAATAAAATTCCTATTAAATATTAAAATATTATTATAATTAACATTTAAATATTTAAAATATATTAAATGATGTTCTCTATCGAAATGTTCGATTTACATTAGATCATCACTTTTTACACGACATGTTTCAGTTCTAAAAGAACCATCTTCAGGTGTATAAAATTATATAAACTTAAATATAATTTCTTAAATGCAACTTTTAGTCAGATGTTTATCAGATTTCAAATGATGTTTTCTTCTAGATTTATTGTATTTTTAATATCATATTCGAAGTTGTTCTGTATGTACGTCGTGCTTAACATGATTTTGTGTGGGTGAACGTTTTGTTGTTGTTTTTGTATCATCCAGAAATGAAGTTGGGGAGGAGAAACGTCCATCAATATATTTTAAATATTTAAATGTTAATTATAATAATATTTTAATATTTAATAGGAATTTTATTGTGATTAGACTGACAAGATTTAAACAAATATATACTTATCACAATATGACGCAACTTTATCATCTCATTAACGAATTTGTTAAATCGGTTTTGTATTAGAGCTCACTTCACAGCAGATAGAACTTTGGAAGAATTTTTAATAATTTTTCAGCCGCGTCACCCTTGAAATCCTTTGGGTACCACACATTGGGATACATTGTTATATGGCATTAAAGACGCCGTGGCCGATCAAAATGTTATATTGCGTCCAAATTGATGGCAGGGTCATTACTTGTGGTGTGGTATACTACGAAGACGTGGAATTACAGCAGTGCTAACGCCCAACCCTACCCTTTGAAGTACGAAATATATTGAAACAGGGCTTAAATATTCAGTACCTGCCTCAAAGAAGACACAGAGTCTCTGAAAATCAGTCAATCGATTACTGATGTTTACGAAGACACGCTTAATCGCTGTCTGTTCCGAGAATCATATGAAACATACAAACACAATCTGTGGGAAGTTACTGAATGTTAAAGAACATGGTATACAGTGGGCAAACGTACATGTTTTAGTCTTGAGTTGTACATTCAAAAACCAATGACATAAATTCATATACATATAGATCAGCAAATCCTTAATTCTTAATTTAGGGCCCTTCTTGCATGCTGCAATTTGACGTACAAAGCGCCTGGTGAGTAGATGTAGTAGGCGTACACCAAATTGACTACCGCACATTGATGGCGTTATTATGGAAACTTTGTACGCAAACAAAGCATTATATGTGCACCAGATGGCGCTAGTCAGTCACCCTCAACAGTACTGTCTGTCTATTAGCACTGTTGTGTCGAAAACTCTGTTTGCCTTCACCACTCTTCATCCGCCCATCCGACAGGTCCAAGACCTTCCCAGCCAGCCATCATACACCGATGGCAAGAGAGTGCAGTGAGATGGTGACTGTGGCTGGTCCCAACTGGTACACTTCTGATACTGTTTGCGTTTGACGTGTCCTTCAGTAATTCGTCACCACTGTGCGGTAGGCAATTTGACGTATTATTATTATTTAGTGTTCTGTCTGACGACAGGTCCATATGAACAGGATCCTTCCATCCTTTTCTCGGACTGGGACCTGTTCATATACGTTCTTGGCAGATGATCCAGAAGTGGTTTGCCATTGCCTTCTTCTGTGTGTGAATGGAGTAATTGTTGGGATGCCACGGAGAAACCGGGGAAGCCCCCGGAGGAAAACTCCGTGTTTCCTAGACCACGGCCTTGCCCAACACAAGTTATAAATTCGGGCACCGCCGGGAATCGAACTCGAGACCCCAGGATTACAAGGCCAGCGTTCTAACCGCTAGACCACCGTGGCAGTAATTTTACGTACACCCGTGTAATGTGTGTACGGCTCCTAGTTAACCTGACGCTTTGTCCACCAAATTGCAGCATGAAGGGCTCTAAATTGAAAACTAAGAATCTGAAGACCCATGCATTGTTTCTCTATGTAAACTCGCTATTAAAGTCTGTGCGTCTAAAATATAATCATCCTGTACAGTTACCAACGTTCCTTAAAGGGTAAAAACACTACCTCGGACAAAAAACTTCAATCATAATAGTTTACCCGTCGGTTTTCGAACGCGGAACCTCAGGCTATGAAACACGAGTGGTAAATACTACACCGTTTTTGTTCTTCCATTGTACGAGTGTTTGCAAGGCATTCAGAACATTCTTACGTATGATAAAGTATGCAAGTGGTCTGTCCCATCATTGCATAACATTACATTCACATCCCTGGAAGAGAATCAGATGGTTTACCACAGAATTCAACCACTGAGCCCTGTTCGTTGGCACAGCAGTAATTAATCTGATACGCACTCACAAAGCACTCGACTCCAGCTTCCAGGTTCCTAGTCCGGAGATAGGGATTAGCTCTATCTAGTGGGCCCAACTGTGTAGGAACCTGAAGACGGGAGATAGAGTCCCATCTCCGAAACGTCGTTTTACGTTTTATAATTACTAGACGATGGATAATATCCAAGAATTTTTTTTATTCAAAATAATAGTTACTTTTGAATATGATCAGGTGTAAAAAAAATTATATTAAATATATTAATACCCTTGCAAACGATACATATCTAACAAAGCGAAAAGTTTTACGTGAGGAACGAACATCAAACAAATGAAAACCAAAAACCAAATATTTCCTCGACTTTAAGATTAATTTTTTTTTTAATGGGGATGCATCTTAAATTTGGTGGCGTCTAGCAATCGATATGGCGTCTTCTTTTCCTGAAAGCCTATTATAAATCAGGGGTGCATCTCACAATCGATGACGTATTAAAATCTAAGAAATACGATATCTAAAATTTCCAGCACGAACACGAGTGTCAACAGTTTATTGCAAGGAGGGGCGACATTTAAAACCATTATAATATTACCTAGAAATAGCATCTAAATGGCGCCTCGTAGTATACAAGGCATGAAAATTCTGATGACCTGAAACACTTGGGTATCGTAGTAAATTTGAATCAACAAACTATTGCACCAAAAGGCACTTCCATTGAATTCGTTCAAGCGTGTTTGCGTGAGTAGAAGTTACGACATTTCATGCAACAGAAGCACATTCAAGTTTATATCTAAGGTACGAGGTGCGATCGGAAAGTTTCAAGACTGTGTCAATAGAGGGCGAACCGGATGTAGTACGAGCTTCTGCCGCTAGGGGGTGCGGCCTACATTCATAGTGAATCAATGTGCCAGCCGGCATCATCGAATTAGCATTTGTTTCTTAGTTACGGGCGTTTTGGTAGTGCATTACACCGACCCTCCTGCGATTTCGGAATGGCGTGTGCATCAAATTTTGCCAAAGACTCGCCAAAACGGCTACGGAAACCTATGAAATGCTAAAGCAAGCATTTGGGGAGTCCGCAAACTTTTGTGTGGCATTCACGTTTTAAAAATGGCCGAACCTCTGTCGATGATGACGAGCGTTCTGGACGACCATCTTCGAGCACAACGCCCGAAAATGTTACGAAGATTCGGCAGGCCATTCACGAAGATCGACGTCGTACCATCAACGATTTGTGCGACATTGTTGGGATAGGCTATGGGACCTGTCAGCTGATTCTAAAGGAAGAACTCCACATGCGACGCATCCTGTCTGAGGACCAGAAGCAGAATCGACTTCTCGTTTGTCAGGAGCTCAAAGATCTTGCAAGAACCGACCCCAACTTCCTTTCTAAGCTCCGTGTGACTTCTTCCTCTTCCCAAAGATGAAAATTCAGCTAAAGGGAAGGAGATTTGAGACGATAGAAGAGATTCAGGCAGAATCGCAGATGGTGCTTGACAGGCTGACAAAGAAAGATTTCCAGGGATGCTTCCAGGCTTGGCAGCGGCGCTGGGATCGTTGTGTTCACTCCCAGGGGAACTACTTCGAGGGTGATGGATGAATTTAATACCTGAGATAAGTGTACGGGTTTTTATACGCGCAGTCTGGAAACCTTTCGATCGCACCTCGTAAAATACATCATCAAAAGACAGTCAAAATATGAAAAGAGAAGGCATATATATAGTACAAACGATACTCAAACAACTTCATAACTTGTGAAAATATGCAGTCCACAAGTTAGAGAAAATCAAGTTTTGAATCGAGAAAAATTCCAACATCATGAAGATCTAACAACAATAAACGAAGTTATAAAAAATAAATATCTTCACTCTGCAAGTATTTTTAAAAATAAAAAGGTTTGCAGCACACAACTCAGTATTCATTTCCACAACACACGAGCTTCTTCGTTACGAAACTGGAGATAAATATTCAACAACAAAAAATTCCTCTCGATGACGTCACACTGCTTCCGCATGAGTTAAAGAGTCACGAGGAGTTCACTACGTAAAGCATATGGACTGAAATGTGGTCCATGATGTCACGACATGATTCACTGCAGTAGTTTCTGAGTCCGTTCACATAACAATACTATCTTAAGCACGTTCGTCTGTCTGTTCACAACATATTAGACCGTCGCTGGACACATTTTGACGAAAACTGGTTATTGTATTGACAAATCTGCTTTTGAACAGCGTCCGATATCACCCCCGTCAGATATTAAACCAATTACCTGGACACAATAAAATGATATTTGGTATGATTTCGACTCGAATAAGCCAATCAGCACTGCAAACTAAGAGATTACAAAATATTACGACACACGTCACCCAAACTTCTTCATTAAGTAAAGAAATTTTGTTACGAACTCAAACTTAGTCATCACAAAAACCCAATATCCGATATTAAATAGTTTAATTTGTTCACATTTTCAATAATTCGATATCACACTTCCATTTCCTGCTATGTAATAATTATCTCCTCCTACATTACAGCTGATTTAATCATTCTAGCACTATTAAGACAATAATACAAAATGCAAACCCCTTATTTTCCGTCAGTCCCTTTGTTCCTTGAACTTGTCAGATACCTCGTTAAGTCTGCCACAACAAAGATTGGAATGTCCTAAGTTTCATAAATTTCTTTTAAAATCGTTTATACACAAAACTATGCATTTCATGTCAGTAAATTTAAATGAACATCTAAAGTAAGCCCAATATTTTAAAAAAAAGTCACAGAATGTTGATATTTTTAATGCTGCAAATAAGATATTATTAAACATGAAATTACACCCAATTACGTTAATTCACAAAGAAATTAGATAAACTAATATTTGCTTTTAATGACAGTTGTAATTAAAATCAACGATACGATAAAACATAATATAACACGATATAAACATCACCTTAATAAACAGTGAATGATAAAGGCTCTTATACACAGAAATTTTATTTGAAGTGTAGAATAATATATATTAGTATTAACGATACAAATACAATTCGTTTTTGATGGAAATAGAAACAGCTTCAACCCCACAGTAAAAATAAGAAAGAAGGGATGTAGAACTGAACGATATGACTGCACATCGTGTTTTGAAAATGACTGTACCAGTGGTATATTTAAAGACTCCAATACAAGATACAGCCAATTCACGGGACCACTGTGCGAGATATAACAGCACGCTACAGCCACAGAAAATGCAAAGACACACAACAAAATCCGTGTTTAGACGACGTACCAATCTCGTGAAATGCTGGTATGAAATTTAAGCGAAAGACACATGAGAATGCACGCTAAACAATTCGGTTGGCACGACAGCTGTCAAATTTAGAGAAATGGGGTAATTAAATTTCATTAAATACCCTAGGTTTTTTTTCCCTTTGTTGAAATTAAACCACGCCCAGAAGCAGAAAACCGTGAGACCGCTCGATAATATTGTACCCTGCTGTCTACGCAACCTGCTGTACACAGTCGACAAAAGGGATGCCTAGCACCAAGCATTTCAAACCAAATGCGATTTTATAGACCTAGATTTGTAATCACAACTCTTGACAATCACACTTTCAATACCTATCCACTCCACACACTGGAAATTAAAGTATCAACACAAATATTCCACATGTATAATTTTCGTTGTGAAAACTGTGTATTGTGTCGTCTGCTTGTACTAAATTAGGCAACCCGTCAGGCTGTCTAGGTCTGTATCATCCCCTGTTTGGATATTCACTTCTCATAATAAGGCATTTCAATGTTCACAGATTCTTAAAACTAATGACAGCAAATAAAACAAACCAATGGGTCACCAGATGAAGCAATATTATGAAATCCATGTTTTCTCCTTACCCTTTTCACAGTCATGGGTCGATATGGCTGCCATTTTAAAGAACAACTGCAAAGGCCACGGCATATTGGAATCTACCACATTGTGAGTCGTTCACTGAAATCTGGCCAGATCGCAGCACACACTACATCAAGGTCGAAACTGTTATTATAATTAAAACATTCAACGTCATGTGTTTCGGAAACCTCAAACACACGCTGTCATCTTGTTTACGTTTTAAAAGTATAGTGACTACAGCTGTTACACAAAATGATTACTACAACGTTCACTAGTGCACTCATGCAGCGGAGCTCCTGCCATCTGTTGACGACTATCTCGACCGCCTGAAAGAATATCTAAACGACCCGACCTCAAGTTAAATGGGTTCACTAAAACGAAGGGGTTAATT
Source organism: Zootermopsis nevadensis (assembly GCF_977971745.1). NCBI lineage: Eukaryota > Metazoa > Arthropoda > Insecta > Blattodea > Termopsidae > Zootermopsis > Zootermopsis nevadensis. The sequence goes on along the minus strand of NW_028259192.1, from coordinate 4,909,942 downwards.
TTGTACGCATTTATCCAATGCTGAAATACACACGTTTTCAAAATTAATGGAAAAATTTAAACGAAGTTAAAAACGTGCATATAATTTCGAAAATTGACGGTTATAAGACCAACTAGCCGGACGGTTATATGCATTAAAATATAACAGCACGAAAAACCACAGGATGAAATGTCAAGCCAAGCTGCGGAAATAGCGGGGGAAGGGTTAATTTTAACCGCGCGCGTCGAGATAAAAATAAAGAAATATAGTCCTTCGAGGTATAAAATACAGCACCGAAAGCAATTATATTTATCAAGCCAGGGCGCAATTTAAACAAGAAGAACGTGACCTTCCCCCACATTGCGGTACATACCTATCTATCATTGCGACAAAGCGCAGATGCACTGCGTCTGTCAACCGACATTGACCTTCCACACTGCGATGATCGATCACAGAACGTCTTCCTAAAGCCAGCGGAGAAGAGATCGGCTGTTTTATGGGCTCTTACTCTGGCGTAAACGTCCGACACTTAGGGTACCTTAGGACAAACTGTAGACTGGAATGTCTGTACCTAAGTCATATTAACAGTTACTGACGATAAACTTCATCATTCGAGCGCTTCATACGGAATTGTTTGTATGGATAAACAAATATAAATACTATTTTGCATGTATTTTGTATGGATGTAACTCGTCACTGAGGCAAGCAACGGGAGAGAGAATTAGAGAAAATGTACTGAAAATATCTGGGCCCAATAGTGGTGGGGAAAATTTGGAACTCGTGCCTAATTATTCCACCAAAATTAAATTTTGCCAATAAATACACGTAGATTCGTAACAGCGGTTAGAACGCTGGCCTTGTAATCCTGGGGTCTCGGGTTCGATTCCCGGCGGTGCCCGAATTTATAACTTGTGTTGGGCAAGGCCGTGGTCTAGGCAACACGGAGTTTTCCTCCGGGGGCTTCCCCGGTTTCTCCGTGGCATCCCAACAATTACTCCATTCACACACAGAAGAAGGCAATGGCAAACCACTTCTGGATCACTTGCCGAGGAAACGGACCTTTCGTCAGACAGAACACTAATAATAATAATAATAAAGATTCGTAACACAAGACGGGTTTTACTGAAGATACGGTAATAACTGTGGTGCTTATAGCTTCGAAACGAGGGTGATCTGACGGATATGGAGGTTAGACCGAGCGATTGTCAGGGGTAAATTATGTTTTTCTAAATTCTCACGTTTCACTTCTTCACCTCGTCTTGACTGTAAACGTTACTCAATGGAATATGTATTACTGACCTTTGGGTTGACAGAGATGTTAAGCTAATCACAACAGCGTAACATCGTATTCAAATACAGAGTAGTATTTTCCTCACGAGCTATTCAGTTTTTTAGCCCATTGATTTGTATATGTTATTTGCACAATAAATAAACACCATAGAAGCCTATTGAAACACCATAAAGAAGGCATTTTGGGAGTATGTATAGAGCTAAAATTTGGATCCATGCAAAGAACCCTTGAAATGCTACTTCCTGTTAAGCAGGTTTCTATACGCATTTATAATGTTTTTATTAAACATACAGTATTTAAATGTAATCATACTATGCAGCTAGACCTCGGTACCTTAGCCCACAGCACAGGATCAGATATCTAAAATAAACTGCTCGTCGCAATAAGAGGAAAATTAATTCATTAAACACCAACGAAATCTGTCCTGAGCAGCTTCGTTCAAACCTAGGCTACACTGAGAAAAATTACTACACATGCGCGCGCACGTCACTTGCGTATCGGGTCGCCTACATCACAGGAACTTTCTTAACTCTCGCGTACAACGTATGGGAGGATATTACAATAGAAGTTAGGAAAATAAGATGAATTTCCATAATACCCCGGACAAGCTCAACTGCTATTAGGTCCTGAAGAAGGGCTCTGACCCATGAATTTAGCTTTCGTTTACATTTACATATCTTTGAGTAATTAAAATTAACATGGGTCATTAACTGAAATGGGCCCACGTATACCCACTCATACCCTGTGTATGCGAACACAATTCGACGCCTTTAATATTTAAACTAGAAAACCCGACAAACCAAACGCATTTCTTGTTGAATTTTAGGTGTTATTTATATGTAGCAAAACACTTCAGGAAGATGGAAGCGATATGTTCCTCCGAAACATAGAAGACCACACGGCGACCACCGTGAGATTTGTGGTTCTGTGGTGGCTCCGTAGTTCACCATCTGGCACTGAAGGTCGGCGGTCTTGTTTCTGATGGCAACACGAGGCCGGATTTCATCTCGTGTCGGCGTTAATTTGTTTGGCCATACTTGTTTACCAGAGGTTTCGTTATTGTTTCAAGGCCACGAACGAGATGCAGGGTAGGAGAGGTCGGATTTATTCAACTCTTGTTAACTTAATTTGGATTCAAGCTTTGCTAATTTCACTTCAATTCTTTGCATTGAAGTTTTGTACGCACAGTCCTCGTCAAACATTGGAAACAATGAGGGCTAGATTACATGGTCGAGCCCAGCTTACTCAGTATCGAGTTTCTTTGCAAATCCGGTTTTCGTATTCCTCAGATTTCACATTCCATTGTCCCACTTCTACAGTACGTTGTTACAGGAGTAAAAAGTTGGTAACGGAAAGTTGTAACTTGCCATTTGAAATAAAAAGATGTTCTAGGAAGAATTACAGACTCGACTCGTTCTAAACGTGCAGGTGTAGTTGTTCTGCAGTATCTCATTTGTTAATGCACGAATGGAACCCAGTTCGAATCCGACCAAGTGAGGATGCATCATGTGGTAAAGTCACGCACATAAATTCGCGAGAATAATTTACGTTTATGGTTCAAAATATACTTTTTATCCATAAGCAAGATGCAGGTAAAAAAAAACTTTAGCGTGTAAGAAAGATAAACTACAGAAACACAAAATAAACGTGGAAACATTTAGAACGACAACCAGAAAATAACAAAACAAATTCTACATTATCGACCACAAGGTAGAAAAAGGTTCGAGACAGTCAAGGGCGTAATTCGTGTAGCAGACTCTAATATACAGAATGTCCTACGTAACGTGAAACGATCCACGATAGCACGCAGAAGCGAGCGAACTATCGGGAAACGAATCAGTCACAACGCAGAACACGGCTGTAGCATGCTGGTAGGTGGGTTCCGAGTTACGTGAGACAATCTGTATCGAGTGCCGAAATAGTCTTATAAAAGCTGTGATTTTAAAACATCTGTTGTTCATATCACATACATTGACATGAACATCTTCTGATAACTCATTCGTCCTAAAAAAAACCAATCAGACTGCGAAAAAACTTATTTTTCTTACAAAATACGACAGACATGACAATTCTATTTCAATGTAATTTCTCATCAACATATTAATTTATAAAACCCGAATTTAAATAAACATCCGACAAGATATTACGCGGTCGTAACAGCAGTCTGACAGCAACTGATTACTTTAGAAATTAATTCTGAGTCGGAACAAGCCAGAGGGCTTAATCCGTGACGGCTGAACAACGACAAAGAAACGGGTTAATTAACGAACAGGACAGGACAGCCGAGTTGTCACGACATATTACTGTTCCCGGCACAGAAATCGATCATATTTTACGACGCTGTAAAAATTATCGCCCAATAAACGCTGTCACAGAATAACAACGTACATAATTTCAACATTCCCCCCCCCCCCCCCAAATATCTTCACTGCGAAAGCAAACGAGGCCTACAAGAAACTCGCTTTTGTATACAGATGGCTTTCGTTATCCGCGGTTTCTGAGAGATGTCAACTGTCTTTACCGGTCTGGGTTCCGCTGTGCGTGTTGCAACGCTGTAAGATTTAGCTTTGACCTTGAAGCAAGCAATTTGGTGACGGCTAGAAAATCACAAATAATAAAAATATGCCTGAAAATTAAATACTACCCATTCCATTGATATACGTGTTATATTGACGATCGAACACGGAAAGCTTGTAGAATATTTACCAAAGACCAGACTGCGCTTAAATATTAAAAACCGCATTCTGCCAACTTCTTATCGGACTCACATCAAATATCCCATTACAGCGGATGATGTATACTCGTTGTTCAGTATATAAATTGGACTAGGTAATGTGGGGTTTCGTTTGACGAAGCTGCTACTTACAACGAGTGACTGCCGATCGTGGGAAATGAAGGTCAGAAACGTTTCCACAACCATTTCTTCCAAACTGAAAACACGTCTACTTGACACCAGTAACAGCGAAATATCTCACCAGTAAAACCCGCCGAAAGACTTGGTTATATCCAGTTCGCATCCTGACAATATACTTTTATGTACAGACCGAAGAACTTCACACTGCCATCAGACGATAATCTTCTAGATTTAATCGTCGAAACACGTACGTAACAGAAACAAGTAGTAAAAATGTGTGCATTTACCCTTTGGGAAACCGAAGCTCGTCTAAATACTATTTAATAAATCAGTCCGTACCGCGAAGAAAACACAGCACTTCACCATTACAAATGTCAACTGGTTAACGCTGTTTAAGGAAATAATCCCTGTTTACGCTGAGAATCATACGAAACCCATACATATAAAACGCAGAGTTATTAACTGTGTAAATTAGGTGGTACATATAGTTACCACTGGTCTTAAATTTCTCATTCGAAGCGTTGTAATAAGGAACTAATAAGAGTTTTATTATAAAACATATACGAAACCTACAACGTAATAATACGCCATATCTGGCCGAAATAGGACTGCTATAAAATTTGTGTGACAAATGGTTCACTCAATGTAAGACATTTTACAAGTTCTTAAGGTTTGTCGAAATTGTTTACCGCATCACAATACTGTAAACCCTTTGAAGCCGAAGCTCGTCTAAATACTATTTAATACATCAGTCCGTACCGCGAAGAAAACACAACATTTCACCATTACAAATGTTAACTGGTTGACGCTGTTTAAGGAAATAATCCCTGTTTACACCGAGTCACGCAAAAATGCAACGTTACTGGTTGTAAAATTAGGTGGTACATGTGGTTTCCACTGGGATTAAAAAAGGTTAAAGAAACTTAAGGTCTGAACAACGGAACAATATACCTTTGCGGAAAAAAAATGCTATTTTACGTTACAGGCCTGCGTCTACAAAATTTAATTAATAGCAATTTTTTTTGTGATTGTCTGTCCTTACACTTAGGTAATGTGCATTAATTTATATCAAAGTTACGTAACAGAAAAAAAGTGCCCTTTGCGCACTGGTTTTTCCCCAGATCATGTGACGGGCCGAACATAAAGGTTTCAAAAGACATGCGATCCCCTGTTCTAAGCAACTGCGTCACGTACCAAGGTCAGAGGATAATGAAATCCCCCTATTTGGTTGGCCTGGGTAGTACAGCTTCAGTTATGGGGGCTTTGCTGGGGGCGGGATTCCAAATCACTATCACATTTCAACGAAGAAGTCTATCGATAGCGTCTTGCTAGATCATTTCATTATCCACTCCTAATTTCTGACGTCAATTCATTTCAATTGGAAATGCCACATTACTAAAGCAGTTTACAGAATAACAAGGGAAAGTTGAGTAAAGCGGGTGGTTGTCTAAAAGGGGAGGGAGGAGGTTCTCGCGCAGGAAGTGCTGCTCTCTTGTGACCTGCAGGTGTACTTGCCAAGTAGGAAGAGCCTGTCAGCATGCAGAACCAACGCTGAATACGTTTTTGTTTGTATAAAATCTGATTTGATGGATACTTACGTAATTCTTTGAAGAGCATTTTTAAAGACCGCGTATACAATATGAGAGAAGTTTCTCGGTAAACGGTTTGAGACAACATTTTGCACTCAGAGCTCAGTTTAAAAGAAGACTATAAAATTACACTTTCGTCAAAATTTTATACTTGACGGCTTAATTAAAGATCCAAGTTCAACGTTCATTAAAGCGAAATAAAGTTCCTCGTGTCCGTGGGTACGCACAGAAAATCTTTATTCTGGCTTTATTTTTTATTTTAATGTTGGTACGAAGGGTATTCTTGGAGGCACTGAGGAAAGCCAAGGAAAACCTGTATCAGGACAGCTGGTCTCAGGGTCAATATTTGAAACCGGAACCTCCTGAGGACGAAGCAGGAGGCCTACAGACAAAATGCAAACTCAGTTAAAATTAGACAGGCGTGTACAAATAAAAACTGAAGATATCGAAAAACACTCAAAAATAAGATAGTAAAGTTGCGTCATATTATTATTATTATTATTATTATTATTTAGTGTTCTGTCTGACGACAGGTCCATATGAACAGGATCCTTCCATCCTTTTCTCGGACTGGGACCTGTTCATATTGAACATGATATACAGAACAACATCGAATATGTTATTAAAATGGAATAAAATCTGGAAAAGAACATCGTTTGATATCTGATAAACATCTGATAAAAAATGTACGCTAAAATAATATATAGAAATTGTATTTAAGTTATTATTCATTATATACACCTGAAGATAGTTCTTTTAGGAACTGAAACATGTCGTGAAAAATGATGGTCTAATGTAAATCGAATATTTCGATAAAGAACATCATTTAATATTTTAAATATTTTAAATGTTAATTATTGTAATATTTTAATATTTAATAAGAATTTATTGTGATTAGACGGACAAGATTTAAACAATATATACTCAAAAATAAGTTAAAAGACTTTAATAATAAGGAGAACATTCATGTAAAGCATATTTTGTTCACATGACGTGTTGTTTTCAAGATAATTGCCTTCGGAGTTCACGGATGCACGCAAATCGCCAGGTTGTGAAGTTGCCAACTCTGACGTCCACCTGACAGCGGCTTTCTTCTACGCCTCCTGAACTTCAAGCGCCATCAACACGGTAAACGTTGAAGATTGCGCAACAGCCAGCTGAGTGTCTGCCCAAGTTTAGCTCTGTCGCCCACGCACAGGACTCGAGCAACTATTTTCATCTGCAGGTCACTGATTCACTGACCGCCGCCCGCTTTTCTGACAGCTCCCGTCTCAGGATTCGACCTCCGAGTTCAGACCTCGGAAACCCTTTACAAGGGGGCGTTCTCCGCGGTTCATCGAACTTCAGCTTTCCACCGGCGTCTTCCCTCGTCGTTCCACGATAATTCACGAATGCGTACTCGTATTCCACACTTTCGCTGTGTCTGGTTGTCTATAAGCATGTAGTAGCTAACTCTAAACGCCTCTGACGGACTGATAAACTATAGCAATATCATGTTTCACAGAGCCTATTATCCGAGTATATTTTCTATGCAGGACGTTTCGGGAATTCATTCTACTTCGGTCTTCCGGTCACGTTGTCACATGTCATTACCATCAAAAAGTGTCAATATCATAACCACCAATTACCTACAGAAGAGATTAGATTCAACTCCCCGAAACGTCGTATTTTTCAGGCCTCAGACAATGAACAATACCTGATTTTATGTTCCTATAACTCTGCACTGAACATGTTATGAAATTTGGCAAAAAAATCTCATAATGAACAAATTCATCGACGTAAAAGTTTGGTAATTGCGTAATTCAAAATTTGGTGCTGTTATGCACGTGTTCAGACTTTGTTAGCACCAACAGTCAAATTCAATATAATTGTGAATACAAAAATAAATAACTGTGCACGCTTCGAGGAATCAATGTAAAACCTTCGCAAATTTGAGGTTTAACTTTATATACTTCTCAGAAAAAAAAATTCGTAAACCTGTGGTAAATGCGTCAATGCCGTAGTTAACACTTGTAATAAAACGACTCACTGTGCTAGCTTTAAAAGTTCCAGGTGCTGCCTCAAGCACATGGGAGTGCCAGATGGCAATGGTAAACACTGGACTGAACGAAAACAAGGATTAAATAAATGGACTAGAAACCTCTGAAAATATGAACGTCTATGCGAAAGTGTGCAGACCTAGAATCACGTTATCTTGTTTGACATACGAGGTGCGATCGGAAAGTTTCAAGACTGTGTCAATAGAGGGCGAACCGGATGTAGTACGAGCTTCTGCCGATAGGGGGTGCGGCCTACATTCATAGTGAATCAGTGTGCCAGCCGGCATCATCGAATTAGCATTTGTTTCTTAGTTACGGGCGTTTTGGTAGTGCATTACACCGACCCTCCTGCGATTTCGGAATGGCGTGTGCATCAAATTTTGCCAAAGACTCGCCAAAACGGCTACGGAAACCTATGAAGTGCTAAAGCAAGCATTTGGGGAGTCCGCAATGGGTCGTGCACAAACTTTTGTGTGGCATTCACGTTTTAAAAATGGCCGAACCTCTGTCGATGATGACGAGCGTTCTGGACGACCATCTTCGAGCACAACGCCCGAAAATGTTACGAAGATTCGGCAGGCCATTCACGAAGATCGACGTCGTACCATCAACGACTTGTGCGACATTGTTGGGATACGCTATGGGACCTGTCAGCTGATTCTAAAGGAAGAACTCCACATGCGACGCATCATGACAACGCGCCAGCGCACACCGCCCTCAAAGTTCGGCAGTTTTTGGCCTCAAACACCATGGCCGTCATCCCGCACCCTCCTTATTCGCCGTGTGACTTCTTCCTCTTCCCAAAAATGAACATTCAGCTAAAGGGAAGGAGATTTGAGACGATAGAAGAGATTCAGGCAGAATCGCAGATGGTGCTTGACAGGCTGACAAAGAAAGATTTCCAGGGATGCTTCCAGGCTTGGCAGCGGCGCTGGGATCGTTGTGTTCACTCCCAGGGGAACTACTTCGAGGGTGATGGATGAATTTAATACCTGAGATACGTGTACGGGTTTTTATAGGCGCAGTCTTGAAACCTTTCGATCGCACCTCGTACAGTCGGCTATAACTATAGGCTGTGAATTCACGTGAAAGGGCGAAGCACTCATTTTAACCGTGTCACCTTCAAAAATGGTAAAATGAAGTCTTCTGTCTTACTTACTGGTACAAAGCAGAACCGATCAGATGAAATGCATCGTTAGCCTGATTTTACTCATTCACAAAAAAAAAATCCCTCTAAACTACATTCGAACCGACATCACAGAAATTACACTATTTACAGAACAAAAATTTCAGAACACACCCACTGTTGTCCGACGTCCAACGTCTTAAGCCGAGGTGACTATGACAGATGACAGGAATAACTCTGAGTGGTAAGACTTGAGGTTTTTGAAGGCGGTAAGTCTTAAGATGGCTGTCTTCTGGGAGGCACAGCAAGGACCTCTGAAATGTCGGTAAACTTCTACCAGACTACACGGCGCAACAACCCAAGATACAGCCATCTTCCAACTCGGAGTAGAGTTAGCATTTCCTGGAGCAGTGGTATTCAACCTTTTTTGTTCGCGTACCCCCAGATATAATTTCTCTTCAACTTTGTACCCCCAAAGTTGTTGGTGTATAATTCAAGTTAAATAATCTACATCTAATATAAATTAAATAAATTACATTACTGATTATTCAGCGTTTATCATAAAATAATGTATATTTTTAAAAAATTTCACGTACCCCCTAAGATGTCTTCGCATACCCCCGGGGGTTCGCGTACCCCAGGTTGAATACCACTGTCCTGGAGTAAGGCGTAGGGTCGAGTCCAATTGCCTATCCACATCGGTCACGATATGGGTGTGACCCCCGTTCTATGTCGAGAATTAATGAAAAATTATTTATAAATCCTTCACATGTAACTAATTTACATATTTAATTCTGTATGATAATGGAAACTGTAAACAAATGAAAGCGGTTACGGGGGATTTACTACCGCTCATTCGAAAAGCTAAAAGTTTTGAGATCAGACTTAAAGCTGTAAAATTTCGATATTTTGGGTAACCACTAAAAATCTGTTTTGCTGAGTTGTACAAAAGCAGGATACACGAACAAGCACACTTTTTATTCCAATGAATTGTATCAAATCCGCAAATTTCAATAACCTTTGAATGCGAATATAAAACGTTAGTGTTTATCGACGATAATTTTAGTGACGTCCACAAAGATCACTTCAGTAAAATTGTGTCCAACCCACATCTCATGTGCAGTTACTACGACTAAAATGTGCAGGATTCGGGCTGCCATCTTCACGTTTACATTACGATCAGTGCGTAGGACCAAACTGTATCCGTACGTCTCCGTACGTGATTTGCAACATGTCACATTGGACACTACTTTGCGTTTTCCGCTTAGATCACAGTGAAGTCACTTTGATGGAAATACTGTTACAAAAACCAAGAAGCGTGTTGGAAAACACTGAAAAAATCCTTGGGATTCATTCCAAGTGCCATCGTACTCCGGAGAAGTCTGACAGCAGCCTACCGCATGACGGCTGTCAGCGCAAAGCCAGACTTCCATCCCTCATAAACACGAAATAGCATGACCTTCCTTTTAGCACGTACTCCTGCAAGATTTATGGTTAAATTATCAGGAGAATATACTGAGCAATCCACACGCAACCATTTAATTCTGATCGGTTTACCTTCTTTTGTCTTAAAGAAGTCAACACAACTATATCTACGAATAAATCTGAATGAGCATTTTAATCGGATAATGTACATTACAATTCATTTCAGAATCTTTTATCTTCTCGGTATAGTCGGCGCAGTCGTTTTTGGCCGGTGGAGAAGCTAGCGGAGCTGGCGGGCGGGCCTAGTCTGTGTACCTCAGGTGGCACGGTCAGTGCATTTCTTTTGTTTGGGCGTTCAGTCCGAGACTCGCTCCTCGGTGCAGTCAGCATTATACCATCGCACAAGAGACTCGCTCCTAGCCTTCCCCTTGAAAATTCCACCAACCACAAACTACTGCGCCGACTACAGGAAACGTGTACTCTTTATAGTACATTGACACTGCAAAGGCGTTCTTCACGACACGTCACATAGGTCAGTGTTGTACTACGTGATCAGAGGCCACTGTTATGAAACAATGTGTCCAACAGCGATCCTCTTCCCATTGTTGCGGAGCAATGCATTACAACAATGGGTCCTCCCGCCACACTGTTGCCTAATCTCACACGGAAAATGCGACAGACACATGTGGAAAGAATTGGTCTCTGATCCTAAGAGAAGAAAATGGATTGATGGTGTCTGAGGACGTAAAGAATGCTTCAGAGAGAGGAAATAACAGAGCCAGGGTTTTATCTTGAGCTGTACTGCGGTCTGCAGTTTCATAATCGCACTCAGACAATACTCCACTTCCTCGCTGACATGAAGGCGTTGTCTGCTCTGAGCTGCCAGGGAAGTGGGAGTCTTTCATTACGTTTAGTGCCAGTACTACCACACTATATTCAGCACGTGGCAGGCGTTCCAGCAACAAGATGATGTTGCTCCTGACACTTGGATGAGTGAATCATCGCTGAGTCTCGACCTTCAAAAGGGACGACCCAGACACATCAACCACAGACATTCATTTACGGTGTAAATGAAAAGGGGAATATGTCACCGTGCGAAAGGAGAACTCATGTGCGCGCATACGGTATCGGACAGTTCAAAAGGCCATTTTATATGAGTATAAGATTGCATATCTCCTGAAACAGATCATTCTATATGAAAAGAAATGCTTCAACTGTAATGTAATGAGTTCACACTGCACTGACATCAGACTTGCTTTGTTGTTAATTTGGGGGCTCTATTACAACGTAGTTTTTGATGCATGCCTAAATGCGTTATATACAGGGTGATTCAAAAGGTTAGGGCCAAACTGAAGGAACGTATAGAGGGACTCAAGAGAGAACAACTTTTGAATTGGAATCTACGTCCTCCGAAGTTATCCTGAGTAAGTCGAGGCCATTGAAGGTAGGGAAGTCTGATAACATACCGCTGAAATAACCGTATTTTGCTAGTCTCCTGTTGGTTTAATTTTGTTTTTTTATTAATGTAAAAGGATTAAATTAGAGAATAGCAAAGTACGGTTATTTCAGCGGTATGTTATCAGACTTCCCCACCTTCAATGGCCTCGACTGACTCAGGATAACTTCGGAGGACATGGATTCCTGTTCTCTCTGAGTCCCTCTATACGCTCGGTCAGTTTGGCCCTAACCTTTTGAATCACCCTGTATATAATAACGTATATATACATATTCACACATATGTGTAATTTTCATTTAGTGTGTAGTAAAAGTTGACAGTGAAGTCTTAGTATTGGCTGCTTTTATCATTCAGTACACAATTTTAACTTCTCGCCAATTTCAGAGTCAACCAACAGTAAACAACTCCACGTAAATTTAATTTTTGTTAATTATAAGGGAATAATTATCGTTATCATTATAATTATTCAGTTTAGTGAAGAGCTGTAAATTAAAAAGCTAAACTGGCGCAAAACGTGTTTATTTTTAGATGATCCATTTAGAATCAATTTCTTGTGAAGAACACTTACCACTACATAAGGTAGTATATTTGCGTCATATTGTGAATTAGGTTAATATTTTAATATTTTCCGTCAAATCACAATTTTAATAAGATAATAAAATATAAAATATTTAAAATATCATTTCACGTTCCGCATCGAATGATCGATTTACAAATTGGTATAAATTTATACCTGAGGACGGTTAAATATAACCGAAACATGTCGTAAGAGACGTTCCAATTTGTAAATCGATCATTCGATGCGGAACGTGAAATGATATTTTAAATATTTTATATTTTATTATCTTATTAAAATTGTGATTTGACGGAAAATATTAAAATATTACCACTACAATTACAAATCTTATATTAAAATTTTGGGCCTACATAAGAAATTCAAATAAGAAATGCTTTCTGACAGTTCAAGAGTCTTCCTTCTATTTAGAGATGTCATATTGCCAGACGGAGAATGAGGATTTCATTTGCCATTTGCATTAGGCAGGTGGCCAGCATTCCGTAATTTATCACACTATTCTCAGGCAAGCTACAAAGATCTTAAAATTTAATATCATTCGCCAGTCTCTGTTTTGTGCCTGTAAAAACCCGTATTATTCCTGTGCTATTTGCGATTTTTACCGCTGGATTCCGTCAACACGTGTTCAAACAAAACTAGTTCTGCAGACAAAAACGTTGCAGTATTTTAAAACTGTTGTATGCAACGCTGCGTACTATTCTATTTCGCCATAAAATTCGGAGAATCTTGCCAATTCAATTTAAGCGGAGTAGTTAATTACAGTTCGAAGCGCGCTCTAAATCCCTTGGGAACTATTCTTCTGACCTGTCTGCTTTAGCATTCGCTCTTTGTCTCGTCTGAATCTCCTGTACACTTCACCAAAAGTAAAGCAAATTAAAGCCGTCCCACCACACGCCATGTAGGCGCTCAATGGGAGAGGCGGTATATCTCCTACTCATTCTTAACCTCGACACTAGATGGGGGTAAGTGGTCAGTATCACGCCCCGAGAAAGGACCCCGGTACCCATTGGATAGGAGGCTGGGTGGGTCCCAGAACCGATCTCGACGCAGAGGCTAGACGAAGAATCCTCTGCCCTTGTCGGAGATCGAACCCTGTGGCCCAGTTCGTAGTCAAATCATTATACTGAGCTACCCCAGCTCCTTATAATAAACTTCAAAATTGTTTCTCTACGTCTGAAGTGTTCAACATTTTTATTAAACTGAAACATGTAACTTGGATGGGGAAAAACAATAAATTCTTATAGAATGTGGGGAGGGGGGGTGTCCCTTGGAAAGGGGCCAGTCGGAAGAACGAGACGGAGATAGGATATTAAAATGTATCTACGACAAAGAGGTAGTTTAGATGCGAACCGGACTGAACAGTTTCAGAACTGTGTCCAATGACCGTCTTTATTATCAAAATGTCAGTGTACTCCAAAGACGGCACTTTTCCAATTTAGTTATTATTAAACTTAAATTCAACGAATTTAGTTTTTAATTAAACCTAACCAACATCAAAAGGGTATAAATTAATCAGTTAAATTCTGCATGTACCAACATACGAACTCTCAGATTTACCACCTAATGTTTTTAGGACAGCATTTGGCAAGACATGAAGACTTTCAAGGCCGAATAAATTCTCCACTCGGGCAGAGACCACGCACAAAAATATCTCTGCCAGAATGATTACATGTTTTCGAACTTCTATCTTATCCGGAGTACATCTTTTGGACAACACAGCATTACATAAATGAAGCACTGGTACAAGGGGGCCATTTTGTGGTAGAGTCACAGATATGGAGGACGAGGCTTCGCAACGCGATGCGCATTTATTGTTTTCTCGATCCAACGGAAGGAATTTCAGTCACTGCATAACAGGCCATTTGAAAACGACAATGTTGATTCCAAAATTTCAGTCTAGGCATTAGTAATGCTGCAATATGTTATCAGTTCAATTATTTGGTTCTTTAATAATCTTCAGCCAAATTATTTTGCACTTAATTTCGTTCTATAGTACAAAAAGTTGAAAAGAAACATCTGACTTAACTATCCGAACGCACGAAGTTTGAAAGTGGCATACAACAGCTCTCATTTGGTTCATACAAGTGTGAGGTATGCGAGGTCCGATATCCTGGGTCTTCGTCAACTTCACCCATTCCCTTCGTTGCCACTGGCAATTAAAATACAATGCTCACAAGTTCGCCGAACATTGCATCCGTTCAAAACAGAGGGAGAGACGAATTAAGGTTATGTTGCATTAGCACGACACTCGACACTGACGCAGTCACTTATTTGATTAAAACATATAAAAGAACGCGTTAGCTGCACAGACATGGGGTAGGAACAATGCGGGTGAGGCCATTTGTGCAATTCGTTAAGTTCCACCAGCAGTAGCCTTCAGCGATGTCATGCATGCAGCCAAGGCACTGCACAGCACGGCCGCCATACTTCGCGAGGATCCAAGTAGCACTGGAAACCAGCGCAGTGCAGCACAGATACTGACTGATCAATATATTACGAAAATCTGCTGTCTTGTCTCTTCCAGTAGCGAGACTGGCGTGAAATGACAAATGACGAACGAACGGCGATGCGATAGATCGCTGTACTCGCTTGTTTTCGCACCATCAGAGCGATGACTGGAAGTAGCAATCACCTCTCAAACGTCTGTCAGATTCTGCGAGACCTCACGGCGCAACAACCCATGATGACTAAAAAACTCAAAATATAAAAATAAATTAAAAGGCAAGACAGGAAACAAAATTTAATAAACAACGAGAGTGATCGGACAAGAATAACTAAAGGATAAATTAATTAAGAGATAGAACGAGAAACAATATAAATAATTTATTTTATTTAGTGTTCTGTCTGACGACAGGTCCATATGAACACGATCCTTCCATCCTTTTCTCGGACTGGGACCTGTTCATATACGTTCTTGGCAGATGATCCAGAAGTGGTTTGCCAATGCCTTCTTCTGTGTGTGAATGGAGTAATTGTTGGGATGCCACGGAGAAACCGGGGAAGCCCCCGGAGGAAAACTCCGTGTTGCCTAGACCACGGGCCTTGCCCAACACAAGTTATAAATTCGGGCACCGCCGGGAATCGAACCCGAGACCCCAGGATTACAAGGCCAGCGTTCTAACCGCTAGACCACCTCATCTTATTATTATTTAGTGTTCTGTCTGACGACAGGTCCATATGAACAGGATCCTTCCATCCTTTTCTCGGACTGGGACCTGTTCATATACGTTCTTGGCAGATGATCCAGAAGTGGTTTGCCATTGCCTTCTTCTGTGTGTGAGTGGAGTAATTGTTGGGATGCCACGGAGAAACCGGGGAAGCCCCCGGAAGAAAACTCCGTGTTGCCTAGACCACGGCCTTGCCCAACACAAGTTATAAATCTGAACGCCACCGGGAATTGAACCCGGGACCCCAGGATTACAAGGCCAGCGTTCTGACCGCTAGACCACCGTGTCGGTCATAAATAATTATACTAACAAAACGTCATGGAAAGAACTAATGGAAAAAAATTGAAAGAGGTAGGAGGGGCAAACAGACTTAAGTCCAACTTCAGCACACTTAAGAAGGATTGCACGTGCAAAATGATTTTTGGAGTGTCGACGGTTCTGCGATAAACCTGTCCTGCCAAATTTCTCAAAACCTTAATTTATCCAACAACACGTCGTTTATTAAAGAAACTCAAGTTCACATTCCGGGTATACGACAAAGTCAAACAGCGCAAATAATATTATTATATTATTAGCTAGAGAAACGACAGTACACCAAGGCCGGATGTTCAGAAGCCAAATTCATGGTATCACTGTCACTTTTCCGCTCATTTCGCTGACAGTTACAAGAAACATCGGGAATTGCAAGAAACGAATACACTGTTATAGGATGGGTACAAAGAACTTCACCGTACTAGACGCAAAATATCTGTGAGCATCAGCTACGTCACCAGTAGGCGATGAAGAGAAGATGAAAACGGAAAAGGGGGACCAAGAGGCATCTATCGCTTCCCCTCCAACCCCGTGCCCCGACTGCCCGGAAGAAATGGTGTGACGGTCAACGAAGCTCGGAGATATCTTGCGACGAGTATACTGAAAGTCCTTCAGGGTAATGTTGACGGCTGGCTATGTACTAAGAACTTGAATGGATGGAATTTATGAAGAACACTGGAATCCCTTACACGAAAAACTGCTCTTAACTTTTCGGGTGTTCATTTTGAGCCGGACAAACCAGCCGCCAGAAGACTTCCTTGTCTGCAAATTACGAATCTACCCGGTTCTTGATATCGAGCCATCGCCTAGCTCTCAATTATATTCTCAGTGGCTGAGTACAAATACTTCGGAATGAATTTATTGATTATTATACAGAAAAATGGAGCGGCTTTGGTCGAAGTCAAAATTTATGTCGAACAAAGAGGCACTGCGACAGGTTTTCCTCCGAGTCCGAACGCTGATCCACATTCACTCATGTGTCAGGTCGGGAATGGTGGACAAAGGACCCGTTAGCGGCCGCAGTTCCACAGAGTCTCTCCCCCCAAGCGTCTACATGGCGTATAGTGGGACAGCTTTACTTCTTTACTCTTTTACCATATAACTCATTGCTTTCCGAGTCTTTGCATTCCAAATAGTAACAAGACTGCATAGTGTAGTTTCCAAAAGCGTTCTTTGCAAATTTTTACGTCTCAATGCGAGTAGCCATCGAAAATATATTTGTCCAAAATCTAGACAACATCTGACCTCCGCCATCTCAACTACCCTCATCTATCCCAACCAAACACAACGAAACGTAATATACCATAACTTAACCTAACCTAACCTCAACTAACCTAACATAAACTAACCTCAACTAACCTAACATAAACTAACTTAACCTAACCTAAACTAACCTAACCTCAACTAACCTATCCTAACCTAACCTAACCTCAACTAACCTAACATAAACTAACTTAACCTAACCTAAACTAACCTAACCTAACTTAAACTAACTTAACCTAACCTAACTTAACCAAACCTAAACTAACCTAACCTAACTTAAACTAACCTAACCTAAACTAACTTAACCCAACCTAACTTAAACTAACCTAACCCAAACTAACCTGACCTAACCTGACACAACCTAACTCACAGAGGGGTTTCTCCCCGGGCTCACGACTACGCCCCAGGCCACACCCGTTTGAAAAAAAGTTGTGGAATATTTCACACCATCCCGGTATTTTACCGAAATTACTAAAGACAACAACGAAACACCCGTTCTTTAACCGAAATGCAAACTTCATGTGTGGTGAGTTCGAATCAGACGCTTTCCCGTTTGAGCTAACTACTCGTTTGCGCCAACAAACAGTCCGTTTCGGCACGACCCAATGACAACATCGTTTTTAAAGGAAGACCTCGCACGTCTAACTTTTGAAGCACGGAAATCGTATTATGTGGGCCATTCAAGGTTCTGGTTTTTATATGACACAAAACAGACCGTGGTGTGGGCTGGCACAGAGCCAGTTATGGGCAAGGTCACACCCACAACGATACTAATTACTGAATAATGACTGGCAGCTTGAGGCTCGATTATCTGAGAGGCTGGCAACGAGATAATCTGAAGCTTGGGGTAACCAACCTTTAAAGACCTGGGGGCCACCTTCACCGTTTACGATCAACAAACGGCCTGCCTAGTTATATACGTGATTTAACTTTACTGAAACTTCATACCAATTTATTTAAAATGGCACTACAAAATTACTATTACAAAAAAAACTCTCATATTACCCAAAAATTTCCTTTAAAACAAATTTGTAATTTGTTTTATGAATGCTTAAGTTAACATTAGGCGATAACTAGTTTCTTTTTCAGTAATATGTTACAAAGGTATGCACGCGAGCCTCATAAAATACGTCAACTGGCCGTGATTGAGAACCCCTGGTCTATCTGAGTGACCACACACCGTTGCCCACAAATGACCCAAAGAACAAAGTCCTATAAGAATACCCGGACCAAAGGGGCAGGAATTTCATATGTAGGAGCAGTAAACTTATGTTCATGATTTGATAACACTTCCTCATAAGCAATAAAGAATCTGAAATCTGACATTACAGCTGGTTACAGGCATAATTCTGATGATATATTGTGTACTCCAGCCTCCAACTCTTGTTAACACTTTAAAGCCAAGTGGTAACTATATGTACCATTACTTTTTACAATCTATAACTCTACATTTTACCCACAGCGTGTTTTCGTGTGTTTCGTATGACTCTCACAATAAACAGCGATCATTTCCTTAAACAAGCTGATCGTTGTCATCGACACGCGAAGTGTTTTCTTTGAGGTACGGACTAAATCTACAGATATCATTTACATGAATTTAATCTTTCGCTGAACATTCATAAGAAGTGGATTCATCCAGCCACCTGGTCAGATCGGCATCCTGTTTTAGACCAAATGCATTTCTGAGCCCAAGTATGGTGTCTTTCTGGTTCAATTAAAAGCTTTTATCCGTACTGTAAAACACTTACTCCTAGTTTTATTCACAACAAAGAACTCCCCCCCCCCCCACTGCAAGTATTTTCGACTAATGAAACCTAAGTCTCTTGACATGAACTCGTAATCATGCAGGAACTTCAAATCTCATGGTAAAAATACTGTGTCCCTGTGATCACAGATGTCTGAGTTAATGCGAAAGGAAAACATTCATATTTAGGGTTTATTAGCGCTGAAGCCAAAAGCTGATCTGGCAGCACAGAAACCAACGACTATCATGAACTCTTAATTTTTTATTCCCCTAGGCAATCTGTAAATTGATGGTAAGAAGTCTGCAGACATTCTTGAAGTAAAGTAGCTGTTAGCCAGAACAGCTGACACATGACCAGGCATTGAGGCCAGACTCTAACTTAACTTCCTGCCTGTTCCAAACGAAGCAGTTGTCTGTGTCTGCAAGAAGTGTCTCTCGCACTTCAACAGCATCACACGAAACCTTCGCCTAAAGGTACAATTTGGCTGCACGCGACAGAGACAGGCGACAGAGACGGGAGACGGACACATCGCAGCTTGTCGCCACACACTTTTGAGGTGACGACCGAGACATGCGGCAAAGTGTTTGTTTTCTTTGTTTTGTTGAGACATGCGTGCACATATTCTGTGAAAAATGAGTACAAAAATGCTTCTAAAAAGGTTACTCGAAGAATAAGAAGAAGATGATGTGTTATTTGTTGCGAAAGAAACAAAGAAAACCTATGAGTTCAATATTCAAAACCAGACGCGAAGAAGGATCTTTCTGTCGGTGGTCAGTGGTCGGTTTTCTGCTACTAATTCTACCAATTGCTCATCTTGGTCACCGGTAAATTTAATTTCTGCCATTATTTTACTCAACAACACACGTGCTGCCTGAGCCCGTCGCGAGACACTACTGGTCCGAGAGCGGTCTCCTGTGCTTTGTCCCTGTCGCCTGTCTTTGTGTCGAGCTCGTAATTGTACAGAGAGCAGACAGGATGCGACCAGTCTCGGTCTCGTAACTCTGTCGCCTGCCTCGGTCGCTTGTCTCTGTCGCGTGCAGCCAAATTGTACCTTAAGAGCTGAGGCACATTAGTGAACGCGACAGATCTTTTCTTTTGTTCCGCTGCCAATCTGATGTCTTAATTTCCCTACAAATTTGTGGGAAGGCATTGGAGGCCTATGTAATCAATGACAGCGCATAAACTGCAGGCACATTTAGCGATCACGGGAAAAATAATTTTTCGATGCAAAATGGAAAGGCGGGAAACGTAATCTTGGACCTTCTCTGGCATCTGCCTAAAAGGAACAAGGAAAATCACAAAACTGTATCAAGCGAAGCTTTCGCGGTGACTGAAGCTGATGAAGCTCTCTCGGGCTACAGGCCGCGTCAGGTGGCTGAACGGTGAACAAAGCTAATCTTCTGCCAACGTTTCGAGAACCATCTCTGTTCTCATCCTCAGGGTTGTTGAGTAACCAGTCCGTTCTTTTATTGCGCGCTTGCTGTTGGGAACTCAGCAACCCTGAGGATGATAACAGAGAGGGTTCTCGAAACGTTGGCAGAAGATTTGGTTTGTTCACCGCTCAGCCACCTGGCGCTGCTTGTAGCCCGAGAGAGCTTCATCAATCACAAAAAATGTTAGAGGTCAGTCGATGTCTTGGCCGAGCTCAAGCTACATTTCCTAACAAACTAACTAACAAAATGGCTTACGGAATCTGAAGGTTCATCACCGAATTAACCAAAGCCCTCTTCCGGACTCTGTCCTGGGCCAATAAAATCCAGTCTCCTTCAACTCCTATCTCCCATAGATCCCGCCTGATATTATCCTCTCATCTACGTCTAGGTCTCCCCAGCGGTCTCTTTCCTTCAGGCTTCCCGACCAATACCCGGTGCACATCTCTTGTCCCATTCATGCGCGCTACATGCCCAGCCCATCTCATTCTTCTCGACTTAATTACCCTGACAATACTGGGGGAGGAGTACAGATTTTTAAGCTCATCTTGTGCAGTTTTCTCCATACCCCATCATCATCTCTCCTAGGCCCAAATATCCTCCTCAACACCCTGTTCTCAAACACCTGCAATCTGTGTCCCTCCCTCAGACTGAGAGACCATGTTTCGCACCCATACAAAACAACAGGCAAAATTATTGTTTCGTATATTTTAATCTTTAGGTTCTTAGAAATCAGACGGGAAGACAAAATATTTTGAACTGAGGATCAAGTTACATTACGAAGGAAATATTCAGTCGCCAGAGTACCAACCTGGAAACTTAAAGACACGGCTGAAAATATTAAGGCTGGCATAACACGTCGAATAAATGCTGAAGCAAATCGATTAATTCCCAGTCGATTACTCGAATATTACCGCGTGAATAACCATTATATTTCACGCGGGCTCAATATTAAAAGAGTTCATTTTGCAATAACCTTCATTCTCAACTTACTTCATCTTGATGGGCTGAAATATTTCCCTTAAAACATTTTCAACACTATCTTGGATGACTGAGGGAAAACTATGATTCGTGCACTTTCGTTAGTTAAAATTCGCTCGTCATTTCCAGAGCCACCCTTGCCACTACAAAGAAGAATCTTAAGGTTACATTCAAAGATGGCTCCAGCGGCCACTATAAGCAGCGTGTCTGAGACATAGGCATCAGGAGTTACATGGTACGTGCGTCAGCGAAGTTGTTGATATATCACACTTGTTCGCAAGCGAGGATACACGACAATATACGCCGACCGTGGCATTCCAACTCCTGAGCTATCTTTAAACGCATTCACTTTATATAAGTTATTTCAGTCGCCGTGTGGCCACCACCAGAAGTAGTTCTGTTTACAACTCGAGATAACAACTGATGGGCTTTCCAACGACAAGAAAGTGACCTAATCATTTCCATACTTAATTTATGCAAAGAAAAAAGTGCGCTGTTTACTCCGTTGTGAAGTACAGACCGCGATATTTGTGACTATGCATCTCTCATTCATTTCGAAGTTAATTTCCGACATACAAATCCATTTTCATCACAGCGGATCATCAAACAACAACGTAACTCTAACACACGCATGTCCTGCAAAGGACTACGTGTAGTAATAACACGTAACAAATGATTTTTTATGTTCCTTAGTGAGTAATTTTTTTGTTACAATATAATACTGCACTTAACACATAAAAGGCATTTATATACTAAAATATATATGACATTAGCTAATCAATTTACATTAAAATATTACTTATTTAACGTACGAGGTGCGATCGGAAAGTTTCAAGACTGCGCCTATAAAAACCCGTACACTTATCTCAGGTATTAAATTCATCCATCACCCTCGAAGTAGTTCCCCTGGGAGTGAACACAACGATCCCAGCGCCGCTGCCAAGCCTGGAAGCATCCCTGGAAATCTTTCTTTGTCAGCCTGTCAAGCACCATCTGCGATTCTGCCTCAATCTCTTCTATCGTCTCAAATCTCCTTCCCTTTAGCTGAATTTTCACCTTTGGCAAGAGGAAGAAGTCACACGGAGCTTAGAAAGGAAGTTGGGGTCGGTTCTTGCAAGATCTTTGAGCTCCTGACAAACGAGAAGTCGATTCTGCTTCTGGTCCTCAGACAGGATGCGTCGCATGTGGAGTTCTTCCTTTAGAATCAGCTGACAGGTCCCATAGCCTATCCCAACAATGTCGCACAAGTCGTTGATGGTACGACGTCGATCTTCGTGAATGGCCTGCCGAATCTTCGTAACATTTTCGGGCGTTGTGCTCGAAGATGGTCGTCCAGAACGCTCGTCATCATCGACAGAGGTTCGGCCATTTTTAAAACGTGAATGCCACACAAAAGTTTGTACACGACCCATTGCGGACTCCCCAAATGCTTGCTTTAGCATTTCATAGGTTTCCGTAGCCGTTTTGGCGAGTCTTTGGCAAGAGATTCAGGCAGAATCGCAGATGGTGCTTGACAGGCTGACAAAGAAAGATTTCCAGGGATGCTTCCAGGCTTGGCAGCGGCGCTGGGATCGTTGTGTTCACTCCCAGGGGAACTACTTCGAGGGTGATGGATGAATTTAATACCTGAGATAAGTGTACGGGTTTTTATACGCGCAGTCTGGAAACCTTCCGATCGCACCTCGTATAACTTGCACGCAGCAAAAATAATCCTGGAAATCAATTTTCTCGATTTTGTTGTCGTAAGGTATTAAACAAATTTAGCAATTTTCGGTGTAACGCGACATTACTACAATGAAACATTTAAATGCCTGTTAGAAACTTTGGGCCGAAAGAATTACTTAAATGTGTTTAGTATTCCGAGAACTACTGTACTGTAAAATTTAAATGTCAAATTGCTGCTGAAAATGGAATTGGAATAAAGGGCCATGTATTAAAGCATTTCATTTTCAAAATGGTCTCAAGATTCTTTACCGCCATTTCCCTGATTTAGAACACACAATTACCAAGGGTTTAACGCACAGAGGTGTTGGAATTGATTGGGGGCACAACATATTGTGGTCTATGGTGATATTAATTCATCGAGTTCACGAAACTGTAACTTGTGGGGACTTGTGTTGCAGAAATGATAACATTTCCCTTCCATTTGGGCCACAGAACGTAGGAAAATCGCGAAAAACCTACTTACTTCGACAACCGATGACATTTCGTTTAAAATTCCTTAAAAATCTGCGTATGACGATCACGTGACACTACCAAACACGAACGCTCAGTGGCCGATGACGTCAGTGAAACCTCTCACTAACTCCGGCAGCGAACACATGGGAACCACACACACTCTTGATCGCCATATTCAGATGGCTACAAACCAGTTCTCGGTACCCAGCCAGATATAGGACCTGCTGTATATTCATAACTCATTTCATTTCTCGATGTGTCTGCCGTGCCAGATGAATATCGCAACAGTTCCGATAGGTATCGTGGGCGTCACACAGCGAAACTTCTAAATGCGCCTGCGCGAACAGAATGCTCACGTTAAGGGCACTAGGATGCCATGGCAGCGACACCAACAGCGATGCCATGGCGTCCAGTTGCCAGAAAAAGACTCCTGACAAGCTGCCAGCTTTCGACGCCAGTCGAGCGAACAGATGGATCAACATTATGAGATCACGAAATGAAGGGCTATTAGCAAGGAGAAATGTCCACTTTTATCACTTTTGAGAAAATGAGATTTACCTTTATCAAAACTACATACCTGGAGTGAATTTCAATTCTGTAACAAAGAAATAAGTAAAAAAAATTCTCCATTCACACACTTTGCACGTCCATACTATTATTGAATTTGAAATATTTCAGTTCTTGCAAATCACATGTAATATTACATGAACAAACTTTATTTAATAAAACATTATAAAAGCAGGTTTCTTCTTAATTCACATTATTTGTGATATATAGATAGATATATAGATTGCTAAACAAAGAAACTTATAAATCAAGTTCCCATATTGGAAAGCGGCCCCACAAATAAAGCCATAGAAACACTTCTTAGCTAATTCTTTCTTTTCTACTGTAAATAAATCTCCTCCTCCAAATATTTCCACAAGTTCTTCCCAGTTTCTTTTTTTCAAGTCTCGGTTTGCGTATTCAATAGCAGATGAATCCCATAGTGATGGTCGGGACTGAATTTCAGTTATCAATCTTTCGGTGTCGAAATTATCCATGTTTGGAAGAAACAGAAATACACACAAGCACATTCACGCACGGACGTCAATGGACTGGCCAGACTGTCATGTGATGTTGATTTGGCCTTGGCCGTGGCAGCGATGCCAGTAGCATTTGAACTTGGCATCTTGGTTGGCAGCGATGCCAAGTTGGAAGCGCTGCCAGACGAATGCCACGTGCGATATATGACTACTAAATTAATGCATTAAGTTTGGCCGAGATGCTGGCAGCTGCGCCATGGCCTCCCGTTGGCATCCTAGTGCGATACCGCCCTAAGCTAGGACTACGTGGCCAACAGCGACTGGCTCGCTGCAGCTGCAGAAGATGTATTTCATCTGATCGGTTACCTGTGTTCCAGTGCATGGAGAGCCAAGTGTTAGCCGCTCTGCCCCCTATAAAGACAATCGATGCCCCGCCCAAGTCATGCCTTTCAGCCACCATTTCCATTACAACTCGATGCTGAAGAATGACTTCGCGTTTATGAGGACAAGAACCCTTTGTTTCGAATATTGCAAAAAACACGGAAGACAATCTCTATGATTTGGGGTCAAACGCACGGATTAAACAGGAAGTTTTAATGCGTTCAGCTGATTTCGAAGTTAAACACGACGATAATGTGAGAACTTTGTGAAATAACATTACATACACATTTCAGAGCTTTACTACCCATAAAAGAATCACTTATAAGAAAATTGATGGCGAAACAGTTGTACAGTTCGCTGACCCTGTCAGCACTTAAGACAGATATCAACACTTGACTGCCCTGTTTATAACAAAGTCGGTTCTTCCGCGTACAGGACGAAGGTAATAAATCAAAATTGCATCAATGACGATATTTCAAGCAGAGTAAATTCGGAAAACGCTTGCTACATGTGGTTCCTTATGTTTCTTCACGCCTAAAAAAAGGAAGGACCGCTACGGTGGTCTAGCGGTTAGAACGCTGGCCTTGAAATCCTGGGGTCTCGGGTTCGATTCCCGGCGGTGCCCGAATTTATAACTTGTGTTGGGCAAGGCCGTGGTCTAGGCAACACGGAGTTTTCCTCCTGGGGCTTCCCCGGTTTCTCCGTGGCATCCCAACAATTACTCCATTCACACACAGAAGAAGGCAATGGCAAACCACTTCTGGATCATCTGCCAAGAACGTATATGAACAGGTCCCAGTCCGAGAAAAGGATGGAAGGATCCTGTTCATATGGACCTGTCCTCAGACAGAACACTAAATAAATAAATAAAAAAGGAAATGATTAAAACATACAAAACTATAATTTGACTTGCTTTTATATGGGAGCAAAACTTTCTCACGTTAAAGGAAGATCAGAGATTGAGGGTGTTTGAGAACAGGGTGCTTAGGAGAATATCTGAACCTAAGAGATATGAAGTGACACGAGATTGGAAAAATCGAATAATGAGGAGCTCTAGAATTTGTACTATTCACTAAATATGAAGGGATCAAAGACGATAAAATACACGGAGATGAGAAACCCGTATAGAACCTGGGTTCGAAAGGCAAATTGGAAGCAACCACTCATAAGACTTAGGCGTAGATTGGAGGATAATATTAAATAATAATAAAATAGATCTACGGTCACTGAGTTTGGAGGATTAAGACTGAGATGTTGTTTATGTACTCTGGTAAATACCGTATCCAGTTTTTCACTAACGTGGATTTTAGAGTTTCTTATTTTTAACGCCAACTCCCAAAAGAACTCAGACAATGGACACAATCCACCATAATACGAGGGTCGCTCATTAAGTAATGCCCCACATTTTTTTCCTCAGAATATATTTATTCAAGATGGCTCAAATTTAGTGACAATATAAATCAATGTTTCCTTTACACATACTATTTTTTCACATAGTCCCCATCAACTTGTACGGTTTTACGCCAGCGTGGAACAAGAGCAAGCATGCCTTGCCGGTACCAGCTCTTGTCCTGTGCACGTAGCCATGTCCTCACTGCTTGAATAACGCTCTCGTCATCTTCAAACCTTGTTCCGCGGATAGCATCTTTAAGTGGCCCAAAGAGATGGAAGTCAGAGGGTGGATGGGGCAGCACCGTCCAACCCAATTTCGTGATTTCTTCCCGGGTTCTCGGACTTGTGTGAGGGCGTGCATTGTCGTGCAGGAGCAAAATTTCTGCTGGATGCTTGTGAGGCCGAACTCGTCGGAAACGCTTCTTGAGGGTTTCAGGGTCCTGATGTACGCGTCTGAATTGATGGTCGCACCTCTTGGCATCACATCCACAAGAATGACTCCATCACTGTCCCAAAAGACAGTCATCATGACTTTTCCGGCGGAGGGATTTGACTTGAATTTCTTCTTTCTCGGTGATTGAGGATGATGCCACTCCATTGACTGCCTTTTTGTCTCCGGCTCAAAGTGGTGTATCCAGGTTTCGTCACCTGTAATGATCCGGGACAGAAAGACCTCTCCCTTAGCATCAAAATGCTCCAACAATTCAGAAGAAATCGTTTTCGTTTGAATCCTGTGGTCTGCTGTGAGACTTCGTGGAACCCATCTTGCGCACACCTTCGAATATCCGAGAGCCCGGATAATTGCAATCACACTTCCATTGCTGACTGAAAGCTGTTGGGCCAATTGTCGAGTTGTGATGCGCCGATCCTCACGAATAATGGCATCCGCGCGGTTCAACATGTCTGGAGTGGTGGCTGTGGCAGGACGTCCAGAGCGCGGCAGATCACGGAGCTCGGTTTCCTCACTTCCTGAAGCTTTAACTGTCTTAGCCCAGCGACCAACGGTACTCCTATCGACTGCACAGCTTCCATAGACAGCACACAAACGTTTATGAATGTTCACCACAGTTTCTTTTTCAGCAAAAAAGAATTCAATTACAGCTCGTTGCTTGTAACGAGAGTCGTTCACAGACGCCATTTTAACAGTTCACTACAGCTCCGCCATCGGTTGGAATCATTTGAAACTCCGTACACGAACGCGAGAAACATCAAATCTCAAGCATGTAAAAGTACACTTTTCTATCTTCATTATTGGCTGAGAAAAAAAATGTGGGGCATTATTTAATGAGCGACCCTCGTATATACATAAAGAATGTCCCATAAGTTCAGGATCATACGAGAACTCAATTATTTATCAAAATTCAGAAAAATGTAGAGATAAACGTTCCAAACCATGAACACAATCTCAACTGTCGGTCTGTTTACCTACAAGTCGTTACGCTGACACAAAGGAAAGGAGATTTTTTCACATCAAGGGGGCCTCAGACTTTAAAAAAAATTATCAGCCCGTCACAAGGCCTCTACCTGTACACAGGACAGCACAACACAGAAAAACGCGGACAAACATCCATACCTCGAGTGGGTTTCGAACCCACGGTCCCAGTGACCAAGCGACACAAGGCCCACGCCTCAGACCTCCCGAAGATAAAGACACGAACAGATAATTACGATCTGGTGAGCGACTGTTCAACGAAGTGTTTAACTTCTTGTCTTCAATGTGCGTTGACCTCTACAGCTCACAGCTAAATCGGTCGGCCGAACACAATAGTGGTCCTTATCTCACGTTTGATTGCGCAAGATGCCAGAAAGAACTTCATTTGTTCATGTTGAAATTCATCTAATTTCAAGACGCGATCAAAGAATACCAAACGTAACATGAACCCTTTCGTCTTTCCGTGCTTCATTTGTTTATCAACATGTTCTCTTTCAACGAGACATTCTGAATTCCGCTGTTTCTGTCTTATGTAAACGGCAAATAAAATTCAGCACGTGGCGTTTCAAACGCTCCATAAAACACGCGCCACCTAATCTAAGTAAACATTTTTGACGTAAGAGACGATAAAACAATGTTCAAAAGACATTTTACACTTAAAAACGTCACGAACATCAAGTTACTTCGGTGGTTAATACACAACGTAGGAAACATCACTTTATGTGAAAAATCTCATTAACAGAGACAATTTGGGAGACTGAACCACAGGTAACAAAATAATTATAAATCGACCTTAAGTATATATACGAGAGTTTTTAAAATATACATCACTTCTGAATAAAAATTTACTTGGATATTATCCATCGTCTGGTGAATATAAAACGTAAAAAACGTAAAACGACGTTTCGGAGATGGGACTCTATCTCCGTCTTCAGGTTCCTACACAGTTGGGCCCACTAGATAGAGCTAATCCCTATCTCCGGACGTAAAACGACGTTTCGGAGATGGGACTCTATCTCCGTCTTCAGATTCCTACACAGTTGGGCCCACTAGATAGAGCTAATCCCTATCTCCGGACGTAAAACGTCGTTTTACGTTTCATATTTACTAGACGATGGATAATATCCAAGTAAATTTTTATTCAATTGACTCTTCACCATCGTCAAGAAGTTTTAGATTTGATATACATCACTTCTGTTAACAGAAACAACGAAACATGTCTGTATAAACACGGATTCTTGTAAAACCGAAGGACCCCTGAGAAAAACCTGTCCCAGTACCACTACGTCCACAATAAATCCCACACAGATTGATTTGGGCCTGAACCTGGACCTACATGGTGAGACGTCGACGAGTAACCCCCTGACCTATGGCACAACTAACGTAATTTACTAGTTGGAAAGGAAGTGCTAGGGAGATGTCGTGACCTAATTTAAAGTACTACACCGACTGAGTCAGGATAGCCGGTCTCCGGGCCGAGACTTGAACCCGGGACCTCCCGAATACGAAGGAATGTTAACCACTCGACCACGACGTTCGATCTCATGTGTTTGTTCTGTGAGCAATCACAGTTCATTCTGCAAATAAAAATGGAGATGCCTTCCACTTGAAAGTACATTTTTTCCCCAAAGTTTCATCATTTGTTCCATAGATCTGAAATAATTACTCATTCATTGCAGGAAAATTATATTGGACATCGTCCATTGTCTTAGGTACATTTGATATATACAGCGTTTCGGAAGCTGAATCTACTCCCGTCTTCGGGCGATCGGTTGCCATATTGACACTTTCTTGTATTATTAGTAACAGCGGTCAGGTTAGAAACCGGGACTTTTTAAAACCAGGTAACTAACGCCCCTGTCAGCTAGTGGCCAGCGTACTAACCTCGTATTCAAAACCTTCCTGACTCCCGAAACGTCGTGTATATGAAATATACCTCAGACAACGGATAACGTCCCTGATAATTCAGAATGTGCAAGGCAAATTCAAAAAAAACTCTTTTCTTAATATCGCAACTAACTCATGGAATAAATCGCAATTTTATTATTTAGTTGTAAACTTTTTAGTTAAATAAAACATTACCACACAAAAATCTGTGGGCCTGGCTCTTAATGAGTTCTTCTCTGAAATACGTGTTTTCTTCAAGAAAGAAAAGTAGGGTATTAAAGTATTACGAACAATCAGTCAAAACCCTCTCGAAATAGTATGCGACACGTGTGACACAGCGAGAACGTCTTCAGCGTCAAATCTCACACACAGTCAGTAAATGTGGAGCAAAGGAAGTGCGGATTTTAGGCTACCTTAACCAGGTCGCCCGCCTGCCATCACTGCCGAATTAGCAAACTTACCGAAGCGTAATGACAGGTGTTAATCGAATTAATTAGTGAAAAATGGCGAAACAGCAGCTGTTGGCCTCCTGCGTCTGTCGGTCAATGCCAGTCTTAGACCTGCAGAATCAAAACGAGTCTACAGTCCAAGATTCAGCGACATAATGAGAATAAGAGCATTGTCCGATTGTGCGCGCGCATAACTTCTGCTTGATTCTAAGAAATGCCACCAGGAGGCTTTGTAAAATGAAGATACTGTAACTTACCGAAATTCTCGGAAGTAAGTTCACCATTTCACAAGTTAAAAATTGATAGGCAGTGTCGGACACTGCCGCAGTTATTTTCGTGAAAACGTCAATCGTGTATTGTATATTGAAATTAAACATTTTTGTAATTTTGGTTGTACTTTGCCCTCATATATCGCGACATTTTAAGAAAATCGGGAAATTTTCAAACTTTTTCAAATTCACAACCTCGTATCTCTTTGAGTTTTTGAGATACACACTTGGAGGCCAGGATGAATTGTAACATATACATTCCTCTTCAAAACAACACTTGGTTCACTCGGATCGGATAATTAGTCTCTGAGATATGATCCCGTTTATGGACACGTGTCGAATCCGGAAAGTCGAAAATCGTGGGTTCACTTTGCGCGTGCGCAGTTCGCGACGTCCGGCCGCCACGAATGTCGGAGCGGTACTGGCACAAACTTTCATCCTTCCTCTTTAAAACGAGACTAAGATGGCGGCGCTATGTCTATTTTTAGCCGAGTTATTGAAGTTTGAAATTACTTCGACATAAACTGTCGCTCATTTGGGCGCGATTGCCTCCCCACACCCGGCATCGATTTTAAAGACGTTTTCACGTTAAAAACTGAAAATAAATACGCGTGCGTACAAAACTCACAAATGAAACTAGAGTACTGTCAGCCCCACAATAAGCTATAAAAGAAATACGCATGCGCAAATGAAGTTCACAGAATTGACACCATAATCGCATGAACAAGAAAAAGAAATATAAAACTAACATGATTAAAGCAGCTGCTATAGAAAAAGAAACCAAAGAAGGAAATAACATGGCGTGTAAGTTCCTTTGTCAAGTAATAACTGTGTGTCAAGTTCATAATTTATACTTACGTGATATAAAGAAATTTCTTGCAGTGGTAGAATAAAACCACAAAACATTAAACGGCCTCCGTGCTAAGACACGATATTTAATTACGCCTTATCAACTACCGGAATCACTTAAAGAAAGTATTCGATAATTGATTTCGGCAATTTCCCAAGAAGAGCTTCGTCGAGAATTTCGAAACATGTTAACGAGATGTGAAGCTTGCCTGCAAGGACAAGGAAGTCACTTTGAACATCTTTTGTGATTTAAGGTAAGAACAATTAATATAATAACATGTATTAGTGACGAGAAATATTTGTAGTTCGCTGTTACTAGCGGCACTGAAACTGATTCGCCGGTCACCCACCGGAAGAACGCGCACAACTCCCGCCCACATCAACAGAGCGCCGGCCGACCACGCAATCCAAGCACGACCGCAGCCTCATAAATTGTAGACCCTGTATAACTGTTACAGCACTTTTCCACACACCTGTACTTCAGTAATAATTCTCACTTAAAATCAGAGAAAATCTTAAAAATGACAGTATAGTGGTATTAATTATAAGCAAGACTGGAGGGTCGCAGTTTCTAAATGCGATGTTTGCACAATATTCTTTCCTGGCAGTGCATGAAATATGCAAATTTCGTAAACATGTTTCACATAAAAGTTGTAACCACTGAGTTAAGTATTTTAACATGACCATGCTCGTGAAATTCCCTGCAGAATGACAATTCTTTAGGTACCTGAACATCACTTCCTTCCGATAGCAGAAAAATTACTGGCTGTTAATAACGAGACTCAATTGTCAGTTGTTTGTAATTTCGTCACGAAATGCTAATGAATACGTACAGACCTCAACAAGCATTTTATCGGACTCTATTTCCTACGTATTTCTCAAAATTACTTTGCCTCACTGTTTGATAAGTCCATAATATATAAACATCTCGGGAGCTGACTCTACTCCTGTCTTCAGGTAACTGGCAAACTTTTTATAACTTTTTATTTCAATATTAATTGTAAAGGTCGGGCCTAACCCTGGATCTCTCACTACGCTAACCGCTAGACCAGTGATATTCAACATTTTTTGTTCGCGTACCCCCAGATATAATTTCTCTTCAACTTTGTACCCCCAAAGTTGTTGGTGTATAATTCAAGTTATACATAGTATATAATCTACATCTAAAATAAATTAAATAAATTACATTACTGATTATTCAGTGTTTATCATAAAATAATATATATTTTTTTAAAAAATTTCACGTACCCCCTAAGATGTCTTCGCGTACCCCAGGTTGAATACCACTCGGGAGGCTCAGCTCCAGGCTTGGTTGAATACTGCTGACTTGTTCTATTGTTCTGATGAATACCGAATACCGAAACTCTATTGAGTCGGTATGGATTCTGAATACCGTCCCAAAACCAAAAACTTATCCTAGGGTAATGGGAGGATTTGTTCAGTACCTCCAGCAAATTTTGGGGCATGCTTTATAAAACAGACCAAGACCTGTCTTTCCAAATGTTTCCCTAAGCATAACCTAAATCTTCCTGTCATCCGACACTATATAACCTACGCTGTCGTTAAACAAACCGTTCGTTGCTTCGGGAAATGGAACGTACGTAGAAACAAAAAGACAACTACACATCGATTACGAACTCAGTTCATGAACCAAGTGCAAAGAACGCAATAAGAACAAAACACTGCACTGTATTAATAGCTGGGCTCTTTTCAGGTAAGTATGTCGATCAAGGCAATGAAGATGTAGGCCTCAAGGTCAGCTTGAACAAAACAGTAAACTCAATCGAGATCTGCTAACTCCACAAAACACTTGTCACAGCTGGCAGCTTCAACTCTTTGGCATCGTAAAAATTATCAGATCCCAAACTTTCCAAACATCGTAGTTTTAAATAAATAAAAAAAACACAAACGACAAATGAAGTCCAACTGATTGGTTATTCACGACGGAAACAATGTTTCATAATTACATACTTTTTCTCTTGTTTCAACCCTAACATAATTTTTATTTATTACTGAGTTCTCAGATTTTAAATTATAAAACGTTTTAATATTAATTTATATAACAATAAACTAAGTGATGTTCCTCGTGACAAACGATGTCTAATTAACGCTAAATAATCTATTAAATAGGATTTGAAGTTTTCACGGCGGTGAGTCTGAAGATGGCTATCATCTGAGTTGTTGCGCCGTGTAGTCTGGTAGAAGTTAACCGACGTTTCAGAGGTCCTTTCTGCCTCCATCATCAGGGCGATGCCTCATAAGAGTAGCACAAGGCGCAGGAACCCAGAAGACAGCCATATTCAATCTATTAAACATTTGCCGAGCGATAAGGATCGATCAGTGTTGTTAAAACATCAACAATTTCATCTTTATGGTTATTTTTATAACTATTACAGTACGCTTAGAAACTGTAAATAATAATCCGAATATATAAAAATGTGCCGTGGTAGTACTGAAACGCGAAGTCGCATGTCCCACCAAATTCTGGCACACATTGGGCCGGTAAACCAACTGTAACGGAACTCTGTAGCTTGGAACTTACCCTACTGACGGAGAGCCAAGTCGGTGTCAGGAACAGCATAATCCACTGCATGCATTATATTTCTAAGACACGTCATACCACACACAACATGCAGGCACTGACAGTCTCAGTAATTAATCTTGTTCCACGAGTTACTTCCATATTACATCAACAAATTGTTAAAAGCTACAACAATTACACACCTTTTGGTTAGAACTCTGACACAAACATACACAAACACGTAGACACAGCAACTGCTTCGATTAATCGAATAAAATAAACACAAATAGTTCTCTTTTGTTATCCTACCATTATTTCAAACCTTACTGGCAGATGTCTCTGTATACACACGAAAAGTAACATAACCAATTATAACACAAGCCTATGGGTCCTTCAATTTTCCCGTCAGCATAATTCCACAACGTTCTATGCATTCGTGGATACATACATGAACAAAAATAAAGTTTACCAACAAGTGTTTCGAATAAAAGTCCTCGCCATCAAATCGAACGATTATATACGGTCTCTTAACGAGCTGTTTCAGCGATGCTGGCACATTGTCCCACAAGAGCTATACAATAAAAACAGTTGTCTCTCAATCAGCGTACACGCCTGAATCTGCGGACAGGTGTCTGCAGTCAATCATGGAGTATTTTAAACCACGCCCACTTATCATGTTTCAAATCAAGATCGAATTAGTACGCCCAAACAGTGAGAGCGATTTTTCACGTATCAGCATATCAGTATCACGGCTTCGTTTTGAAAGGACTCTTAACGTATCACAACGATTCCTTCATACAGCAAAATCGCATAAAACGTGAAAACATCAACACTTTGGATATTTCACAGGCAATAAGCTGGTTTATAAGAGTTATTTTAATTTTCTTTAAGAAGCAAATCTGAAGTCGTAATTAGCAGCATTAAATAATTACACAAGACGTTTATTTGTCCACAGCCTTGTCAAAACTATGCATATCAACAAACACCAAAGCTTAAGAATAAAAGATCGCATGTAAATCAGCTTAAGAATTAAGAACAAACATTACAGTATTTATTCTATACATGAGAGAAATAATGTAAAGAGTGATAACCACACACTTTATTTACCGCATAACGGGGAATCTAATTAAGATTAAAAATTTGATGTCTCGGTATTTGCTGAGAGTTAGGAAAGACATTGTCATATTTATTTGGACTTGAACACAATTTCATTCATGGTATCGACACACAAACATATAAAAATGTTAATGGGGCTTTTCGTGTCGAGTAATACAGGCGTCAACGGAAACAATTTCGTCAGACATAAAATTTTAGGGGCACGAATTTAATTTTGAGACTTCATTAAATAGAAGCCTATTGTAGCAATGCCTAAAACACAAGTCACTAACAAACACGGGGAGGGGGCATAATGGAACAATAACTAATTTGCAACATTTTTGGGTTGCCGCGCCTATAACGTAAACAAACATGCCTCTGCCTTCTTCTGAGGGAAAGACAGATTAGATTAATCGAAGCAGTTAATCGACGGCTCCGGTCGCGCACTAACCACTTCATGTGCTCAGAGTCTGATGTACTGAGTGGGAAGTCTTCTGTCTTGATTTTCATGAGCCCGTGCGCACACAACACAAACTTCCTAACTGGCTCACACTTGGACAGACACTGAAGCTGTGTCCCTTCACCACGCGCGCGGTACAGCGCCGCGCAGCCACGTTCCCTGCGATATACGTAAACACGTGGAACGCGGCTCTGCTAAATTCACTGCCGTCGCTTGTTGCCAGGATACCAACTGTTGCTGTCGGGAAATTTTTTGCCTTCATGCCCGTTTCGAAATCCAATGGTAAGGAAAAAATATCCCTGGTGCTCAACTTACAAGCATAACGCCACGAAGACATTATTAAACTCGGCATTAGATTCAGGTGAGTGGTTAGCTTCATGCCCCGTCCGTTTTACCCGCGGAAACCACGGGATAGAGGGCCGGGTGAGGCCCACAGCCGGTCTGGATTTCGTGGCAAAGGGAAGAATAGTGTCGTACCGGGAATCGAAACCCGATCGCTCAGACCAGTTATTACATTGAGTTATGGGCTCCTCCTACGCACAGGGAGATCCAGAGATGGGCTCTTGTGAAAATGGTAATGGATTTTTGAGTTCCACAAAATGTTGGCAAGTCTGCACACTACATCGGTTCCCATCTTACCGATTGTTGAAAACTAAAAAACATTACACTTTTTCTTGATGGATAATGATCGTTTAAGTCTAACAATTCTCCGTTCTTACAAGCATTTCGAAATACAGTGTAGATCCTATAATCCGACCTTTCTATCGGACATCCGTTTTATCCTACGTGCCGTGTCGTAACGCTCCATTTTATCAACAACTCTGAATGTAGCGGAATGAATCACACACCCCCGCCACGCACCTACTAATAATGTCCAGGCGCATGCGTGACCTAGCAGCAAAGAAAACGAAGGAGGCTCAGTAGCAAACACCCAGAACCACTTACTGCATACTCCGATGGGTAGCTGATAATCCGGGTAAAGACTGTTTATCGTCTAATGATCACATACGGCGACAGGGAACGATAGCGATCTGTTTCAAGTCCTGTCACTGCATCAGGCTGGAGACACTCAACATCTCGTGATATCCGGTACTACCAACGAGACTTGAACAAGGTGTTTCGTGAAGCGTTTTGGACTTGTGAACTATTCTTAAGCATTGATTTCAACACAAAAATCAACAGACAGACACCAAAATATGTAGAATTACATTCACCAATTTATCTACAGACGTGAAACAATTACAAATGTTAATCGCTCGAAAGCCCTAGTTTATAAATATATCTGGATAAACATCCAGCAGGTCGGTCGGTTTCATAAGATGTTCAGGGTAATTATTTCCGCAAACGGCGATCGATCTTTTGTAATGCCTACTTGTGTTTTCTTTGCGGTACGGACTGAATTCTTGAATGTTATGTAGAGGAACTTCGGTTTAGAAGGGTTTATATTGTTTCTATAGAAATCTACCGCAGAACAAGGTAAAGTTGGAATCAGAACATAAGAAGAAACAATATTATTCTCCTTCGCAACGTTCTCATTCTTATAAAACAACGGATGAATGTAATTCTTCCTGTCTTCAGGTAATATTCTGATCCTTTGGATAAGATTCCGCACATCCTAAGCGTCCAGTGTGTCCTCAGTTTATGTAGATCCTATAGATATGTTCGTTGTAATCGCTTTATATGAAGGATCAAGACATCGCCTGTTTCGACTTAACATCTTTCTCATTCGTCCCGAAAATCTCTCCCATTTTTCGTGACAATCCAGGACCTCTTTTATCAATCTTCCATCTCCCACGCTTTACACACCGTCATTTCATTTTATTGTATTCATCCACGTTTTTTCATTTGCTGATATCACGTAAATGTTTCTTTTTCAATTTCTTCATTATTTTCTATTTTATCTTGCTCTAAAATTTAATTTCTGTCCATGCTCTAAAAAAGTGTGGGCATTGCCAAAAAACTGCGAAATATAATTTGTTTGTCGTCTACTCTTTCCTTGCACTGCCCTTTGTATTGTTCCACACAGCTTCCTAGACAAAAATAATGATGTGAGTTAATGTCAGCGCGTCGTACGGTATTTCACTGTCCTCTATTGCAAGACAGAAACGTGGGAGTAATGTGGTCACCGTGCATAACAATTTGGTCTCGCGCACCTTTACGCTCCGTGCCAAGAGGGTCAGCCACCCAATGAGGCGAGCAGCTGCTGCAATGAATAGTCCCACTGCACCCCGAGGGGGTCACGTGATGAGGGAGCATGCGCGTCACACCTTTGGACACTGATGGATTATGCGAGGAGTGAACATAACCTACTTTAACCGCCATCGTCAACAGGTCACAGACTGACATCAAAATTGCAGACACGCATTATGACCGATTTTCACGAAACTCTGTTTTAGCATGATGCCGTCAGTTGTCCATTCATCTATGCAAACACGATGACGCCAGTGAAGAGATTCGTTTTCAGCCTACTTTAAATTTGTAAGAAATGTGCAGTTTTAAGAAGGTTAGGTTAAGTTTATGAAATGGGAACAAAATTCGTGACGAAAGTTTACGGATGAGGTGAATGTGTGACTGGCGGATCTCGAGTTGTGGGTTTTAATACAGCAGGGGTGGATAGTCAGACATGACAGCAACAATCTACATAAAGTTATTGTGGTTTTTATCCCAAGCTTGGCCTCACTGATGTATTCCAGCGATTTATTGTCTTTTTCAATTCCTTGTGATCACGCACCAGCCTGTACTTATCCACAAAAGTATGGCATCATAGCCACTATTCCATCTCCTAATGCTGTATAATGCCCATAACACTAGTTTAAAACAGCAGTCCATGGACCTTCCCCTGACTGTGGGAGATGAACAAGGAACATGACCTTCCATAATTCAAAAGAAACTGAATTTACAAGAATATCAAATGAAAACATTTGTTCAATAAGGAAAATGAAGTAAGAAGAAAAACATAGAATATTTATTTTGGCTCCAAAAGAGCAAGCCAACTCATCAAATCAAAAATCTGTAAAGCGTGAAAATGCATACTGTTGTAAACAGGTGGTTGTCACATGAAAGAGATGGACAAACACAGAATGGATACAAACTGAAGAAATGCAAGTTTCAGACACTGTAGTATCAGTTTAAATTACACCTATAGTAAAAGTCTGTATAGGTAAACTTGTCTGACGTGTTTCACGTTTCCTATTCAAAATGGTCTAAAACAAGGAGATGCCTTTGCCTTAGAATAAGCAATCAGGAAAATTCATGACAAACAGGTGAGACTGAAATTTAATGGGACACATCAGCTTCTGATAATGTAAATCTGATGGAGGATAACATAAATACCATAAAGAAAAACACAAAAGCTCTGACACTAATAAAGAGGTTGGTCTAGAAGTAAACACAGAGAAAAAAAAGTATATGATGATGTCTCATCACCAGAACGCAGGACAAAATCATAAAATAAAGATAGTTAATAGATCCTTTGAAAATGTGGCAAAGTTCATATATTTGGGAGGGGTGCAAAGTAGACCTACCATTTGACATAAATAAATAAATAAATAAACATATTTGGGATCTCTGTACCAATTTTGATCGCCCAACACTGTTAAGGTATTGAACTCATGGAGGTCACAGTGGGATGAATACGTAGAGTAGATGAGGAAAAAGAAATGCATATAGAATTTGTGTACTGCACGTATTTGGAAGACTGATAAGATGCAAATGTAATATTAATATGGATCTGAAGAAAAAGTGTGTCAGAATGCGAAATTGACTGAACTGGCCCTGAATGACATCTATGGCAGGTTTTTGTATTGTGATGAATATTGTATTCATAATGACTTCAATGACTGGTCAAAATCCACTTAAGTATCACTCTAGATTTCTATTTCTTAATATAATACAGTACCAGAGCACAGACAAGGATGCTTACGCAGAATCTTCTGTGCACACACATGGACGATAACACTACCAATACTAAAATCTGGAGCAGATGGATTCAGTTAAACAGAGTCTAATTTAAAACCACTGCCCCATTGTTTGAAAGCCATCAAGTGTGCAGACTACTGACTCTGTACACATTATTTAGCCTGAGGTAACTGCTAGTTTCTTACTGCAGGTAACTAAACACAAAACTATCTCCATCACAAAACTGGCTTAAACGTACACACACAAATGTATACAGGCACACCTCGTTTTATTGTGCTCCGCGGATATTGCGTTTTTTTTACAAATTGAAGGTTTGTGGCAACCCTGCGTTGAGCTAGTCTGAAGATATAGTAGTTAATAGAAATAATAACAAATCATAACCAGTTGCGTTGCTTACATTATTTCCCCATAAAACTGCTTCTGAATTCACACACACATTATTCCTATCTGGCATCGGTTCATTAGCTGTGTTACACGCACATCAGTGATTAAAATGTCAACTCCAGTGAGAAACTTCTGATAAGAATTCCGTCATATAAAGACAGTAGCTAAGGCATGAGGAGATTAAAGAGGAGGCACTTAAAGTTAAAAATATAATTCTCTACTCCACTTCTCTTTGCATCAAAGTTATTTCAATGCAATGGATTACCATAACAGATTTTGAAGCAAAGAACAGCGATCTTGTTGAGACAGGAAATAAATAAATAAACATCATTCTATAAATAAACTCCAATACCAGGCCAACTTCTACTAAGTATAATAATAAACTTCTGTTTCAGGGCAATTTTGTAGTATGTACAAAGGTGAAAAACTGCCTGTGAGTCTGGAAAAATAACTAAAACACAAAAGTAAAAGGTAAGGCAGACAGATGGAAAACATACTGTTTAAGTAATTTCCCCCTAACTTATGGCATTATGCAAGCAACAGTGTGGTAAAGAAAACCTACAATGTGTTATCACAGAACAGTGACACAAAGCTTACAACAGCTACTTAAACACAAATTCAGATCAAATAGTACAAAAATAAATAGTCACTGTTTCCCTTCTAAGCAATATACGTCTCTAATTTCTTAATCTGTAGTTGAAATTAAATTTATGGGAGCTCTTTTATTCCTGTTTTCATCTAATGACGACTTACTATTATAGCAGTTCATACCAACCGCATGCAGTTTTTCACTTATCAATGTTCTTCGCAAATGTAAGAAAGCCAGTTCTGTCAAGAAGTGCCACCCAGCAAACCACAGTCTACCCTGCACTTAATTAAGCACCACAAAGTGAAGACAACTGGGGGAGTAGAGGTACAGCTCCACACATTCTCAATCACGGCACTAGATGGAGTTGAGTGGTCAGCTTCATGCCAAGGAAAGAACCTACATACCCCACAGACAATACAAAAGTGGTGGAAAACAGAAAAATCCCACCAGGGAATCAAATTTTGATCATTAAACCCACAGCCTAGTCACCACACCGAGTGAGCCGTCCCAGTTCCTCATAACAACCATAAAGACATAAAATATCATGTAGATACACGAGTCTTGAACACATTTAGGTTTATGAATGAAAGACATGAAGAAGGAAGAAGCAGAAAAAGAAAGAAAAAATGGAAAAGTTATATAAATAAACACAAAAACTAGTACTAGGTATACATGCAATAAGCAGCCATGTTACAAGTTTAATCCAAATCCTTGTTGATGGTAGAGCTCAGCGGCTTCTCCAATTCAGATGTGTTAACACAAATTACAGGTTAAGCTGCCCATTGTGAGACAGTCGGATGGCCTCATTCTGCTCTGGTGCTCTAACTAGAGCATACAGCACCTCTAGGTGTATGTACAGGATGCAGGCAATGAATGCCAAGCAGGTCAAGTGCTGTCCAACACGGTCCAACACCCGAAGCAATTACAACTTTTTCAGATGGACCATTCCCAAGTTCATATGATCTTAACCATACAACACATAAGAAACATATTTTTAATTTTTGTCTACCACTAATTCAGCACACTAATAAGAAACGAAATGAACAGTGGGAATTCAGTTTCAGGTACACATTACAGAATTCTCTTCATAATCACATCAGGAAGGTCTCTGTAGCCAATCAGACTCTTAAGCAGCCCATCCATGTACGAGTCTGGCTTGCGAGTCCGCCTCGGCGCGGGTCCCATTGAGCCAAACTCGTTTGTGGGTGGGGTGTCACGAGCCGAGTCTGCTATGCAAGTGTGGTGAAATATATCCGAGCCCGGCTCACGAGTCAGACTCGTACATGGATGGGCCGCTGTATCCAGTGTTTTCTGTGATCACTTTCAAACGGCCAAAACTAGCTGACATACAAAACTTACTTCTATCTAATAAAGATGGAGAGAACTGTACAGCACATCTATGAATCCTATACACCTTCTTGACTCATTCCTTAGACACAAAGTTAGCTCTAAAATTCACAGCACAGGTATTACGAATTTTTCTTTTTACCTCCACATTACAAACAGCTCTCAAACCCACACGACCTTCAAGTCAAAGTGTACTGGGGTTTCTGTACAAATAACATCACAAAAAGCACAAAACTAACTCACATCTCCTAATACCAAGGTAAAGAATGTGAAGTACCTCACGAGTCTTGACGTCTCTTTGACAAGCTTCAAAGTTACAGAATACCAGTATCTAAACCATGTCCTCCAGGTTGGGGGTTGGTTGCAAGGCCAACAACCTTGCACCGTAAAAAGGAAGATGTTTCGAAACCTCAATCAAAGCCTCGGACAGACAGACCTAACAGAAGGACCGAATGGAAGAGGAGAATTGAGGAGGCCATGGACCGAATACGGACCGGAGAGCCATAGAAGAAGAAGAAGAAGAATACTACTGACAAAGTCCTAATTATAAATTTCACAACCCATGTTTATAATATAGTTCCTATAAAAATTTAACTTCTGACATACAAAAACCCTCTACCACACTGTCTATTTCCCACAGCTCAAACTGTCAGAATGACTGGTACTTTGAACTACTGCCAGCTAAGAAAAGCAGTGATCCATCAGACCATGTGATACATATGGTTACTGTGTTAGGAAACTGCATGCTACAAATGATTAAAGTGAGACCATGTTCAACTATCACAATAAGTAAAAACAATAAACAAATAAGTAAATAATAATACAACAGTGTTATTTTACATACACAAATTCTGAAAATCCAGGTATGTCCAAGACAAACTACATCTGCTACAAAATTCCCAAAGAAAGCATTCCTTAGGGGAAAAAAGTATAAAGTGAGAAATGATAATAGTGATTATAATTCTGGTTTGAATTAAAAATGTTTTCTCTTCAGCCAGGGACTGAATTTTTGTCTCCTACTGTGAATGGCAGGAGACCTGAATTCTAAATTGTCGGATGAACTGACAAGGTTTGTGCTAGTTTAATTGACATCTGTCTCCCCAGTTATCAAATATCTTTAAATTCACAAGCACTACAATCAAGTCCATTTTAAACCGGTCAACGTTTGCTCACTGCGAAACACAGCATTACTCAGCAAACAATTTACATTTTAAATACCACTATGCACTTTTGTATATTTTGGCACATTTAAATTTCAGAACTGTGTCCGCATTCTAAAATGTTCAGGTTTGTTTTCAGGACCAGATGAAAATTATTCATTGCCATAATTGATGTTTTAAGACATAATTTTTACATGAAACTGTAGACAATGTAGTAACAAGCAGCTGATTCTGGTATCCTCTGTGACAGAGCAAAACACAAATGCTTGTAAATATGATGTACTTATTCATTTAAAATCAGTTCCAAGCTGATTTTAGTCTCCATAAAAGTGGTGCATAAGAAAACAAACACGTCTGAGCACATGTTTGCCATGCCAGTAGCAGCAGCACACAATCACTGACCCAGATGTCAACATTCTCTTTCTAGTGTTCACAATTACCTCATGGGTTGCATCCAATTACAAACTACTGATGCAAAACAACAGAATGACGACAATCAAACATGATTTTTTTCATGGTTAAAATTAGAACCCAAGATGATGCCATGGAGGTGAGAAGAAATGGAGATATTTCTGACACCGAAGGTAACTAGGTTAATGAGCTATCCTGTCTGATAGCTACCTGGCCCACCTAGCATCACAGTCTGTGCCAAACCTCATTTGCTCACTCCATTTACAAGTATCTTGATTTATGCTGAACTGTGTCAACAACTCATTAGCCACATGAAATATACGGGTCTCATCCACACGTAATACCTACTTCAAGTGTTACACAAGCCATTTATGTGCATTTACATAACAAGATTGGAAAGGTGTACTCTTTGGAGTACTCTGAAATTCCAAAGGTGTTCTCCAAACCAGATCACGAGCAGGCAGATTCGTTGACAACCACAACTCAAAGGAAGTGTGGAACTTACATTTACCCTTATTTGAAAGGAATAACAAATGCAATAATTGTATCAAAGGCAACACTGATATCCACAATCAGTCGCAATGTGACCTGAGGTCAAGAAACTGTTCCCATCATTGCAACAATGACCTCAATTCTCACTGTCACAATGAGTTCCAGCAATAATCTTGTTTCCTACCATTTCAAAAATGACCCTTTATTGTGCAGGTTGCATAGTTCCTAGAAAAAATGACAGCCAGACAGACAGACATGGTTAGGCCCATAAGGTGTTCTTTACTAATGTCAGAGCATGAAGAACACCTAAAATGTGGAATATCTTGTAACTAAGAAGCTAAAATTATTATTTGAATACTAATTTACCCCATGGAACATGTCACAGTTCATAAAATGTCCCTAAACTACATATGGCCATGTGATTATTATGCACTTAACTTCCTGGCACTGTAATAGTATACGGTCACTGTCCAATATCAGAAATATTCCATTATCTGGAAGACTTACAAAGGGAATATTTAATGTACAG
Organism: Zootermopsis nevadensis; assembly: GCF_977971745.1. Classification (NCBI taxonomy): domain Eukaryota; kingdom Metazoa; phylum Arthropoda; class Insecta; order Blattodea; family Termopsidae; genus Zootermopsis; species Zootermopsis nevadensis. The sequence goes on along the minus strand of NW_028259192.1, from coordinate 4,865,943 downwards.
AGCAAAACAAGTATTCTTTTAACTCATTCGTTAGTTACTATCTGGATACCTGCACCATTAGTCTCCCTTCGGATTCCTTTATGATGTCAGACTTGAGATCAACAGTTTTTGGCCTCTCACTTTTATTTTAAGTGATAATTCCCACAGGCAGTGCTCTTTCTTTTAAATAAAGGTGTCAGTACTAAGATGTGCCAAAGCAGGGAAGATTTCTTTTATATTCAATAATGTTTTCTCAACTACACAGGTTACAAAGAACCGATGAAAGGAGGATTATGAATGAGGACTTGAGATGTGGAAGTGATCTTGGCCTATTTTAAATTACTATACCAGCAGTTGCCTGGAAAGCCTAAAGAAACCATAAAACAATCTTTCAGCAAAACCAGCCTATGGTAAAAACATCAAACACAGGACTGCTGGAAAAACTGACAGGCCAACAAAGAACAGGAATTACAGTACCAAAGCTGGATTTATTGGTTTTTAGATTGAGGTTCTGTGTCATAAAGTATCCTACAGTAAGAATTAAATACATATTATTTGATCATATTTCTTTATTATAATTGTCAAACATCTGTATCATCCGATCTAACAATTAACTAGCACCAACATACCTAACACCTAATATCATCACATAAAGAGAAGAACGCATTCCATGTATCCCAGGGAACCAAATCTGCAGTAAATCAACAGTTAGGTGCAGTGATGTTCAAACAAATGTCTTACGTTTTCTTGAACCTTTGCAAATGGCTCTTGACATATGTCACTAAGTACTGCGGCCACCTTTTCTTCTGTCAATGACCAATACTCAGGTTCGGCTGTGAATGGACACAACCAGAACCGACCAATCATACAAATGTCACCAAATTCTAAAATTCAATGCTTTCACCTTCAAATGATGATAAAATTAATACTGATTTTTATGTGATAAGAATTGCAATGAAAACTGATTACATGTAGTGACTGAAGTGGGAAAATAACAGAGAAATTAACTAGTTTTTGCACAGTTCTGAACTAGACTACAACGATTTTGTAGAAACCACAATTTGAAACAGCAAGTATGTCTCCCAAGCCCAGTTCCAAGTTCATAATGGCAAACTTGTAGCAGATTTTCCACACAGTAGAACTCCCTCGACAACAAATTCAGACACCTTTTAGTTACCAGCTTTAATATAATGCTTTCTCACCAACCTAACACTTCTCTTGCTTAAGAAAAAAATGAGAGCCGCATATATGGAAAACTGCACGTAGCTTCATGAGGAGGTGGAATGGACACACTTCATGCCAACAAATTCATATATTACCAATTTGAGCTTTATTTAAAGTGCACCAGTAGGTACCAAAACAAAATCTACCTAACCCTGCACACCATACTTCAACCAAATCCAATAACTACACTAATGAACTGATATCCTTTATGGTCCAATTTTATGAAAAGAATTAATAATAAATTCTTTAAGGTAATTCTAAGTACAATAAATTTTTGGAGATACTCATTCAAAACTTCTCCTCTACAATTAATTTCCTGGCAATTTACAAGAAATGTTCAATTATAAGGCAAAAACTGAATATGAAATTTTCTACTTTTGGGACTTTTAATAGTTATTCTAGGGCGTAACCACTGGAAATATCAGCGAACTGTAAGAATGTAATGTACTTTCAACCAAACTGCACAGCCTTATGATCACAGGTAACAAAATTTCAATAGCACATCTGCAAATAACAATGCAGCAAACCATCATCTGAATATGTATTCAGTAATTTGAAAACATATTCCAATAATGAATATATGTTCATCTAAAGAAATTACATAATATAAGATAATTAATTCAAAAGCATAATTAACTTCAAGAAGCTGTTAGGTTGGAAGGGGGGAAGAATAATTTTAATACATAAAACTGGAAGTATGTCTGTCCATCCAGACGTACATCTGCTTAACACTCAAAAACACTTCCTGAGAAGTCTTCAAGCTTGAATATTACTGAATACTATACTCAGGGAAAGTTGCACACTAGTATCCTAAAACTAAAAACTTAACTTGTCACAATCTTAATTTCTAGCTCCATGATAGTGCAGCATTATTTTCAGCATGCGTTAGTATTTAATGTCACAGCTGGTGGCTGGGAAATTTGAAATACATAAACAAAGAAACAAATTTTTAATCAACTTACTTTTGATGATCAAATGTCCAAACAGCTCACACAGCGCTGGGTTGAATGCGTATAAATCTTTAGCAGCTGTGAGAAGAAAAAGAGAGTTATCAGTCTTTTCATGACACCCTACAAAATTCAATATTTCATGTAACTCATGAACTGAAAATCTACATAGCAATAACAGAGTGAACATGCCAGAACTGTTACACTATGCATACAATCCCTAACTTGTTCTTATAGCAATCATTTATCCCACTGTATAATGGCATCTGTTAATATGCACATCTGTTTTGAGTTAAAAATTAAAATATTATGTTTAAAGGAAAACTGATAAAAATTAAATATTACTAATTTTCTATTGCCTACATTTTTTTTAAAATTTGTCTAGTAGTATCTGCTGAAAAAAACTGAAGCTCAAATGTGTAAAGGTTTGACAAGAGAACCAGGCACATCTGAGAAAAATGTCTATCATCATATGTAGCATAAGTGTCAAGGAAGGGATTTTTTTTTTTTGGGGGGGGGGGACCCCCCCAAGCAGAAATCACACACATATATACATAACATACATATTTGTAAGATTTGAGGTTTTCACAGCGGTGAGTATGAAGATTTCTGTCTTCTGGGAAACGTTGGTTAACATCGACCAGATTACAAAGCGCAACAACCCAGAAGACAGAAATCAGCATACATACTTATTATCCGTATTCCCACCAAATATGGAAAGTAGCCTAAAAATTTCTGATCTTGTATCACAATCAACAGAGTTTCCAGGCACTCAGAGAATGTGCTTTAAATACAGCACAACACTTCATCAAAATTTGTCAGCCCACATAAAACTGATTGTATAACTGGCACATTGACACATACGGTAGAGTAAGTTAAAATTTTCATTTTTGGCACTATGCCCAGTCTGTTTATATACTGAAGAAATATCAATGATTGGTTACATGAAGATTACATAACAATTCTCTTGTACTACTTACAGATGTCTCGGCACACCACTGACTTCCACAAATTATTTTGGAAATAATTCTTAGCATGGTGAACATTCAACAGGTTAAACCAACTAGCTTTAACTACGTCTATGATATAGTCTTCTTTAACCAATCAGCCGCCATAATTAGAAATTCGCACATGAGGGTTCTTTAACATATCCACAGAAGCTCACCACTAAACCTTATACAGAGCAATGAAAATCCAGCAAATCCTCAAAGTTCAGGTGAACTTCTACCAGACTACACAGCACCACAACCCAGAAACAGCCATCTTCATAATGAAAATAGAGTTCAGAAAGTCTATTTCTCATATATTTTCAAAACTATGTTTAGATACAAACATTGCAAGCTCTTACTTACTTTCCACTTTGTTCTAAAATGTTTTAAAGAAGCCCTGAGAACCCACAATCCACTCAAAACATGGATGAGCCTTGCCTTACAAGCAGTCACAATGCTTGCACTGAAGACTTGTCTTGAAAGTGACAAAGATGCACAGAAATAAGAATCAATATGTAATGATTCAAGTTCGCAAGTCCACTTCTACAGCCAGTAGGTCTATGCACGTTACAACACACCACAATCATTAAAAGAGAAACCAAATGCATAGTGATGTACAACATTGACATGTAAATGCCTGTAACCACTTTGTAAAAACAATGACTGCATGAATAAATGATGAAACTACACTTTACATTTGAATACAATTACAGAAAATATTGCTAGATAGTAGAAGTGATGTGTATGCAGATGTTTCTTGTAATTTCAGAGAAAATTATTCATGAGACAAAACTTTCTTTAACTGTTGTTCTTTACATAGGGAACACCAAGCAGGCAACCTACCCAAAGAACTTCAAAAACTGGTCCAGAACACACATGATCAGTCAGATGGTGTATTCCAACACAGGTATTGGCCAGTGTGCACAGTATAGCCTATGTATCATCCTATGCAGGGAAGACGAGACAGGCAACCTACTCAATGGACTACAAAAACTGAGTCCAGAAAAAACTGGATCGACAATCATGACAGTGATCCTTCAGTAGGCATATTAGTCAATTCCACATATTTTCCTACACGGAATTATAACTATACCCTCTCAATGCCATCCTCCTTTGTTCCTTCAGCAAGAGATAGTTATACGCCGAACTAGTGTCAGTGGGGAACAAGGATCACCTCAGGGTTGACATGGTAATTTGTTTATATAAATCCAAAGAAACAACAAATTAAAGAACACAAAATACTTTTACTCTTGAAAATTTGATCCTCTTATACACAATTCCCATTACGGGTACAACGGTTACTGAATGCGATTGTTTGGTTTAATGGCTGAAAGCCCGCTGTCGACCGTCTCCACTCTCATACTGCACGTGTTCTTGACCTACCTTCCAGATCTCTTGCTAGCGTGGGACCCTTCACACATGATTGTCTGGCCAGTTCAAATTTTAATTCAAACAGTTACAGGGGTTCTGGACTGGTATAGAATACCAGACAGGAAACGTACCCAAAGCATTACAAGAACTGACCCAGGAACACAATGGATCAACAAACAAAGCAGTAACAGCAGGTCAGTAGGCACAGTAAATTCCGTGTGTCATCCTAATTCTTAATTGTTCCCAAAAAGTGACGCTAATCATTAAATTGCATACATGAATATTTAACTGTTAAACCTAAGATCATCACTGCAATGTAGGTCAATTTGTATGAGCTGTAAAATGGATTCAGTAACTTCATTTGATGCTTCAAAAGGCTTAACAGAGGGAGGAACATAGATACAGGGTTTTTGAGGAGGATACTTGGACCTAAAAGATAGGAAGACAGATCATGGAAAAAATTTCATGATGATGAACTGCACACCCTGTACTCCTCACCTGATATTGCTAGGCTGATTAAAATGAGGATGAGGTGGGCAAGACATGCAGCAAGCATGGGGGAGGGGAGGGGTGTTTACAAAGTATTGGTTAGGAGGCCTGAAGGGAAGAGACCGCTGGTAAGACCTAGGCGTTTGTGGGAAGTTAAGGTGGACCTTACAGAGACAGGAATCGACGGAGGGAACTGGATGCAGCTAGCTCAGGATAGAGTCTGGTGGCTGGCTCCTGTGAATATGGTGATGAACCTTCGGGTTCCATAGAAACGTGGGCTATTCTTCGGCAAGCTGAGTATACAATCAACTTTTCAAAGAATTTCCTGCACCAGAGTGAGTAGATGCCCAGAAACACATTAATCGCATATCCAACTTGCATGTTCAAAGTGACTGAGTGGTTGTCCTTTTTAAATTCAGAAAACTCAGATCTCTATTGATGAAACAAAGATTGCAGAGCCTTGCCTGTGTTAAGCCATGGAACTTCAGAGTAGTACACATTACCACCATATTCACTTTCAATTTCATCAAGGAATGCCTTGAATTGTCTGTGGTTTACCCCACATGATGTAATAAAATTAAGTGCACTGACTACAATTTGTTTAAATCTCGTAACTTTGCCAGTTAGGTTTTCTGATGGACGTTCGCTCACTTCCGCATGAATGACTGACTGACTGTCCTTAGCAACTAGCCTCATATAGATCTACTAACTGCTATCAAACTTTCTCAATATTCCTGAAGTTATTAAACTATGATAAGGGTTTCTTTTTGAACTTGAGTGTAAACTGTTAGATAAATACACAATTTCAGTAATATAGAATACAGATTTACTTAAAATTATTGTGGTACAAAATAAAATTAAATAAAATTAAATAAAATTAAATAAACTTTAATTTCTTGTTGTTTGATTCAGGAAGTAGTTTTTATCCAGATATTTGTTTGTAATGAATATTTATTATAATGATACGTTTTTCCAAACGATGTGAACTATAATAACACTCTTCTAATACATATGTAATAAGAAATATCCACGTGTTTACGAGAGGCTTACTTGCAGAAGGTTTCCTTGCCCAGACATACACCCTCACTGTGGTGTATACTTCACCAGCATCTGCTTCATGAAGTCTGCTGCCTCGAGTTATGAAAAGATTGTGTGGTATGTTGGCATTTTGCAAGTACTCAGTCAAACAACACACGGACCTGTAAACAACAAGAAACCATAGTTCATAACATCACATACCTCTTGCCTCAGATGTTCAACTTGTTGCTTGACAACGGTGATAGTTATTAATTAATATTTACAATGTAAGACTTGAGGTTCTCACAGCGGTGAGTATGAAGATTTCTGTCTTCTGGGTTATTGCGCTGTGTAGTCTGGTCGATGTTAACCAACGTTTCAGAGGTCATACTGCCTCCGTCATCAGGGCGATGAATATGCCAATAGGGTGTGAGGAGTTGGATTTTATAGGCAGGGAAGTGAAAGGTGTAGCCTACCCCGAGCCAATGGGAGCAGGTATGGGAGTGGACCAATGGTAGCACGTGGGCGAGAGTGGGAGAGGGAGAGAAAGTAGAGAGAGAAAGGTGAGTTTAGTTGTATGGATAAAGGCCCTGAAAGGGGCCGAGTTAGTGGTCTGGTTGGTTCTGGCGGCGCACTCTTGCTCGTTCTCGGAGTCCTCAGAGTGTGTGGATCAGAGGCTTCCAGGACCGGCTCAGGTGAAGTCCATCTTCCCTGTTAAAGTTATCAGGATGAAGTTCGATCTCGATGGCTTCCCTGATTAACCGATCCATGTAGCCGGTTTTTGAGGAGAGGATAGAAGTGTCCTCTAGCTGTATCTTGTGCTCCAAGTTGAAGCGGTGTTCAGCAACCGCAGATTTCTCGGGCTGCCCGAGCCGGATGTGGCGTTCGTGCTCCTTGATCCTGGCCTCAACGGAACGGCCTGTCTGGCCGATGTAGACTTTTCCGCACTCGCAGGGAACTCTGTATACGCCAGGCGTCTTCAGTCCTAGGTCGTCCTTTACCGGCCGGAGAAAACTGGGAATTTTCTTTGGCGGAAGACCAACAGACTTGATGTCGTGCCTGGCCAGCAACCTGCTTATGCGGTTGAAGGTCGTCCCGACGTAGGGTAGGAAGGCAACCGAGGCTGGTTTTTCAGTAGGCGGTGGCAGCCTCGTAGGCGGATTGAGAGCTTTCTGAATCTGACAGTTGCTGTATCCGTTTTTCCTGAAGGTGGTGGTGAGTGCCTCCAGTTCACTCTGTAGGCTGTCGTGGTCGCAAAGGGCTTTAGCCCTGTGTACCAGGGTCGAGAGCACGGCCTGTTTGTTGGACGGGTGGTGATGGGAATTGGAGTTGAGGTAAAGGTCGGTATGGGTTGGTTTCCGGTACACCTTGTGGCCTAATGAGCCGTCAGGTTTCCGGTGAATGTCTATGTCGAGGAATGGGAGATGGCCGTCCTTTTCAGTCTCCATGGTGAACTGGATGCTCTCGTGAATGCTGTTGAGGTGGCTGAGGAACTCCGCGAGCTTGTCAGGGCCGTGGGGCCAGATGACAAACGTGTCGTCTACGTAACGGAACCAGCAGAGGGGCTTGAAGGTCGCCCCGTCCACCGCCATTTCTTCAAAGTTCTCCATGTAGAAATTGGCGATGACAGGTGATAGTGGGGAACCCATAGCCACCCCGTCGGTCTGTTTGTAGAACCGGCCGCCGAACTTGAAATATGAAGAGGTTAGTACCAGGTGGAACAGCCTCAAGACGACGTCTACTAACCTCTTCATATTTCAAGTTCGGCGGCCGGTTCTACAAACAGACCGACGGGGTGGCTATGGGTTCCCCACTATCACCTGTCATCGCCAATTTCTACATGGAGAACTTTGAAGAAATGGCGGTGGACGGGGCGACCTTCAAGCCCCTCTGCTGGTTCCGTTACGTAGACGACACGTTTGTCATCTGGCCCCACGGCCCTGACAAGCTCGCGGAGTTCCTCAGCCACCTCAACAGCATTCACGAGAGCATCCAGTTCACCATGGAGACTGAAAAGGACGGCCATCTCTCATTCCTCGACATAGACATTCACCGGAAACCTGACGGCTCATTAGGCCACAAGGTGTACCGGAAACCAACCCATACCGACCTTTACCTCAACTCCAATTCCCATCACCACCCGTCCAACAAACAGGCCGTGCTCTCGACCCTGGTACACAGGGCTAAAGCCCTTTGCGACCACGACAGCCTACAGAGTGAACTGGAGGCACTCACCACCACCTTCAGGAAAAACGGATACAGCAACCGTCAGATTCAGAAAGCTCTCAATCCGCCTGCGAGGCTGCCACCGCCTACTGAAAAACCAGCCTCGGTTGCCTTCCTGCCCTACGTCGGGACGACCTTCAACCGCATAAGCAGGTTGCTGGCCAGGCACGACATCAAGTCTGTTGGTCTTCCGCCAAAGAAAATTCCCAGTTTTCTCCGGCCGGTAAAGGACGACCTAGGACTGAAGACGCCTGGCGTATACAGAGTTCCCTGCGAGTGCGGAAAAGTCTACATCGGCCAGACAGGCCGTTCCGTTGAGGCCAGGATCAAGGAGCACGAACGCCACATCCGGCTCGGGCAGCCCGAGAAATCTGCGGTTGCTGAACACCGCTTCAACTTGGAGCACAAGATACAGCTAGAGGACACTTCTATCCTCTCCTCAAAAACCGGCTACATGGATCGGTTAATCAGGGAAGCCATCGAGATCGAACTTCATCCTGATAACTTTAACAGGGAAGATGGACTTCACCTGAGCCGGTCCTGGAAGCCTCTGATCCACACACTCTGAGGACTCCGAGAACGAGCAAGAGTGCGCCGCCAGAACCAACCAGACCACTAACTCGGCCCCTTTCAGGGCCTTTATCCATACAACTAAACTCACCTTTCTCTCTCTACTTTCTCTCCCTCTCCCACTCTCGCCCACGTGCTACCATTGGTCCACTCCCATACCTGCTCCCATTGGCTCGTGGTAGGCTACACCTTTCACTTCCCTGCCTATAAAATCCAACTCCTCACACCCTATTGGCATATTCATCGCCCTGATGACGGAGGCAGTATGACCTCTGAAACGTCGGTTAACATCGACCAGACTACACAGCGCAATAACCCAGAAGACAGAAATCTTAATATTTACAAATTTATGTCAATTTTATTTTAGTAATTGTCCTACTTCCTCTACCAGGATGCTGCACGTTCTCCGAATGACCAAAACCACAGTTGCCTATCCACACACAAACCCTGACATTCTAATTTTTACACTTAATAATGTTATGACCCAAGTCTGAACTCTCAAAATTGATTCAAATTTAAAACTTGGTGATTTTTGTGTTTCTATAATCTTCCACAACCTCTCACTAACTATACAACACCACATGTCACAAATTAGGGAACACTGAGCAACACCACTCATTACCTTGTATAGTTTCTACAAGAGCATTGATCTTCATCTTACCTGCTGAATAAATCAAGGTTAACCAATGCATTCTCATTATAACGTCACAGTGTGAATCAACCCCACAATCTCCTACCTATGCATTCATCAAACTGACACTTCTCACCACAGTATCTAATAAGTCAAACATACAATCAATTCAACAAAGTTCAACACTTTTTAAAAATGTTATATATATTTTAAGAATAAAAAAATTCTAAGAATTTTAAGAAGTTGCCCTCGGTGGTCTAGAAGTTGCATGCTTGCCACTGGACCCGGCCGAGGACGATGAATTTTTAAGGGTTATAAAAATCAGTAGCATGACTTCCTTTGGAGGGGAAGTAAAGCCATCGGTCCCATGTCGTAGATTTATGACATTAAAAGGTCCTTACAAGCATAAAATAGATGCTTGATAAGCAAAATTCAGTGGTCATGTTTCTCACCCATGTCTCTCCTGCTTCACTACCAGATGACTCTGGTCGTCATTTCAGGATCAAATAGAAATTGTGCAGAGGCAGCAGGCCTGCCACCTACTACTCTAAAGCACTAATGAGGCTAACATATTACAAGTTGACTTGATCAACTGTCATTGGAACAGGCTTTAGCCTAATCCTTGAAGTGAAAATCAAGAAATGGAAATCACTGTAACATGCTACAACATTAAATCATAAGTGTGGCTTCTCATTTCCTAAAAATGGTTAATTTACCTTGCCAAATCCACTACACTTCGGTTCTCTGGAAGTTGGAACACAAAGCCTGGTGCCGGGTAATCCACAAGTTGATAACAGGGACCACTTAAATGATCAACTTTCTGTAAAAAGAAAAGATATGCACAATACATGCCTCATACAGTCACAAATATCTGGCACAGATAGCAGACACAACACACGCCCACAGGAACCTTTCAGAAATAAGATACTCAAAGAAGGCAGCTCAGATATAACACCAGTATATTGGCCAAAGACTTTAAATGAGCCTAAACTGAAAAATAAAATCAGAAAAGTTTACTACCACAAATGTTCAATGTAAAATAACATATATCTGACTCATATGCAATCTCAGAAAGATTCAAGATTTTTCAACAATCCTGATCAGTCCAAATCAAAAAATTTCAGTTTGGATTAACAAACAGGGACTGCAGTAATCCCACTCTGTAAATGGATGATGTTATGCTTCATCGTGTTGGCAAAGCTTCTAAACACAAATGAACACTCTAGCATCTTGTTTATTTCTGTATATTAATGAAACAGTACATGTAGTTCAAAAGACAGGTATCAAGAAAAGAGTATGATCTGAAGCTTTCATGGCAAATAAGTAAAATAATTCTTCTTGGCCTACCAGCCGCGTAAAGCCGTTCAATGAAGAAAAGACCTCACACGGCTTGAAGCCCAAGAAGAATTCATTATATAAAGAAAACAGGTTATGATGGTACAGATTACATTGAGCTAAATCATGACAAGAGTCTAGTACTATATATGTGTTTGAATAGTGAGATTTTAAATTCTGCAACTCAAAGGAAGAGCAAGTGAATGACAGAATGAAAGTAGGTACATGGATGAGTGGGTGAGCAAGTGGTTGGACAAATACGTTGATCTAACGACTAATATGACAACACAAATATGTCCATACTCACAACATTCTCCAACAGCATATGATGGTGCAGATAGTACATATGGTAATGCAAATGATTAACTGATGCAAAAGCACAGAGGCCATTAAACCCCACTCTCAATGCCCTAAAAAAAAGTAACACACTAGTACTAGGTCTGTTCAAGGGCAGTGATTATCACTCTCAGAGGCGCACTTCACTTTCATGTTACACTCGACTTTTAATTCAGTGCATTTTTTCCACAAACCAAATAAAAATTAAAATTAAGTAATGATGTAAAACAAAAACATTAAAATCTTTGCTAATCTTAGATCAATTAATATTAAAATTTAATGTAATGCAAACTCAAATACTATCTTACACTTTATTTATTTATTTCATATCCAAATACACACCATTCAAAGTATCATTAAATAGAGTAATATTAATAACATAGAAATAAAGTAAAGGAGGTTGGGGAAAATTTAGTATAGAATAAATATAAAAGTAAGTTTACAACATATATACAAAACTATATCTGAAACCAATATCGGGCATGAAGAACGGCAGTGTCTGTACATGTAGCCAAATCTTCACTTGTGCAGGGAGAATCTAAGATGGGGCAAGCCAGGAGGTGATCCATTGTCTGTGTTTGTCCACAAGAACACTGGCCAGACACACGAGGATATTATCTTATACTGAGGTTTTAATACTTGTGCTGTGCTGTGCAGAAGTATGTGCACTGTTCACAGATTGAGAGATAGTGAGGCAAGTTTAGTCAAGTGCCCAACACTACTATGCTCACCAAAACAATTGTGAGTAAGCATTGGTACGACTCAAACAAAAGCTATGTTACATTAATATTATAGTAGAATACTGAAGGCTACCTGTTCTCCCACCACAACTGACTCGCCAAATCTCAATGCATGGATACTACACAGTAGACCACCAACTAATACTTGCTAATTATAGACGTAGATAAATAATGTGTGTTTTACAGTGTTTTCAGATAACTATTAAACTATGACTTACGGAGATCCACTAAGAAGCAGGACTTCTACAGCAAGCCGTATGCTTTCCAAGTTTGCCACCTGTGGCAGGCAACTAAACAGGCCTGGCAACAGCAACGTATGTCCATACTCTAAAGGGCTCACATTGATAATGAGGAAGTGTCCCACAGATTCATCTGCAGAATTTCTCTTAATTTCAAACAGGTATTCTTCGTTCTTAACGTTTGTGAAGTTGAACTTTGTGGCATCGAATGGCTGAGATACGCATGTTATTTCTTCAGGTGCCCGTCGGTTTAAATGTCTGTCAGTATTCAGCTGTAAACACAATACTATGTTCAATGTCTGATTTACTAATTAATTGATGAGCAAATAAACAGTGGTTTATTAAATGCTGAGGTTATAAAATATCAAATGAGACAGAACATGATTATTATGTGTGTAAGAAAGAATTTGAATTGTCTAAAATTAATGCTTTATCTTTTCTACTTATTTCAAAACATGTCAAACATTAAGAGATCATTTACTTTATTTCTGTTCTCTTTTTATATTCTCTTATAAGGAGAATGAAGTGAGAAGTAAGCTAAGTCCACAAAGAAAAATCTTTCCTGAGAAGATAATGTGTCTTAGATGGTCAGGAAATCCCAATCTTTTACCGAATCTAATGGTACATTATTGTGTTCATAAAAGCCCACCAACGGACAGTATCCTGAGCCAGATGGATTCTGGCCACACAATTAATAGTTCTTAACAAGTTCACATTCAACATGAATACAGTATAAACACAGTATCAAAAAATTATATGTATTAAATTTTTCTGAGTCCTGTCTTTACACAACACACAAGTATTCTTTCTTTGTGTCTTAATGTAATGCCACATGTTTTAGACTGAAGATGGGCTAATCTGGCCAAAACATGTGTTACATTCAGACACAAAGAAAGAAAATTTTGTGTTGTGTAAAGACAGAACTAATAAACATTTAAACTACAATTCACACCATGACTCTGCTGTACAATCTTATAGAAATATGTTAAATCCTACAGATGATATATTCAGGCAGTCGATGATTTTATGAATGAACAAGCATGATGAAAATGCTCATTCATTTCTAATTAGCTGAAGATAAAACGAACCTGGGAACCATATGTTCAATGAATATATCCCGTAATACGAAATTACGTTCCGATTAAAGTAAATGTCAGCCACCCACTATAACAAAATATACTGTTCTTTACCTGTGCCAAAAATGAATACTTTCCTGGCAGTGTTCTCGAATGTTTAATATTTAAGCGATATCTAAAATACCCATTCTCCACTGCACTGTTCCATTGGGACTGGAGCCTAATGTCAAATTTGGTATTACTACTTTCAGCGGCAATCCTACGAATCTCATAAATAAAATCATCTTCACAATAAAACATCAACTTATGCGTATCGAATAAACATTCAACACTGCACCACACAAACGAAAGATATATTTATGCCTTTACAGGAATTCAGAACCAACGTCTACTTATACCGTGTTGGTCAAAGATCAGAATTGAGAAAGATGAATTTCTGATCAATATCTCATCATTCCACGTGCTCTATTTCCAGCCGATTACCTGTTCTCGATTTTCTCAGGGCTCTGAATATTTCCAAGTCAATTTACAACTTTAAACAAAATAGTTAGGTACGTTGGGTTGAACTACATTTTCAGTAATCTATCCACTGTCTTCGATTGTCTTTGAGAAGATAAACTCAAAGCATTCGTCAAGGGGCCTACAGCTAAAAGGTGCAATACGTAGCAAGGCCGAAGTTATGGACGTCAATGTAAAATAGTGTTAATTAATATCGGAGAGAAGAATCAAGGACTTTCAAATTAATATCCTAGCATGCATTTGAAGGATAAAGAACCGCGAATTACGGTTCTCAAACTGTGGTCAAGTAAGAATGTTTAGAAAATCAAACACAAACACGAGTTTTGCCCCTTACCTTGAGATTCAAAACAGTTTAATTTTAGAGTACAGAAGGTAGGTTTCTTCTTGTTTATCCCAGTCTAACAGATCAAAGGCAGGTTATCAGCTAAAGACAGTAAATAAATGTTATTCTACGACATACTTTCCTAACCCACTTTTTACATCATAATATTGTTCCTACAAACAGCATCGTATATTTATAAGCCGGTCGGATAATCAAACGCACTGCGTTTAAACGTCTCTCACTAGATGGCGGACGATATGCACGGCTGATGTAAAAATAAATACTTCATTATTACTTTTTACTACTAATCATTGTGGTTTTAGAACTATACTTTCCTATGAAAAATTTTCAGTATTAATATTAAACGTGGAGGGCATAGCATTATGAATTTAATCCAGATATGGAACCACCATCCCACAATATATTACTTTATACAGATGATCGAATCTGTAGTGTAACATCTTGATGTTGAATCTCCCAGATTCCTGTCTGCCACTTTCACATCACCACAGTTCAGTCAATGCCTGAACATAACCCAATGTGGCCATTGTCAGGTTCAAATACGTGTTTGAAGTCAGTACACTGAAAATCACTTCATTCTCCCAATGTCTCAAATAATTATAGAATTATAGGTTCTTTACAAGAGGTTAAAATAAAGACACAGTAACAGAGAACATATAGTATAATTAAGTACATATTTGAGGGCATACATTCATAGTGCCTATATACTTGCTAATGGAAATCTGAGGCAGTGTCACTGATTCTCTTTCCAGATGAACTCCAAGGATTAATTGCAACCAAATAAAACCAATATAAACCAATAGATGCAACTATATCATATATACAACACAAAAGACATAGCAATACAAAGATATGTATATACAAGTACAACAGTGATATTCAGTCTTTGAAGTTTACAGTACATAGCACATAGTGCCAAAATATTAAA